>NC_056748.1:909800400-909925400 GCF_019279795.1 Protopterus annectens | reverse complement strand
TTTTCCCAAAGGGGATGACTATGCACTTCTTGGCATTTAGCTTTAGGCCATGGCTCTGGCACCAGTTATCCGTCTCTGTGAGACCCTTTTGGGGGATGCTTGTGTCAGCCGGAGAGTCGATTATGGCACCCAGTTTGCAGTCATCTGCAAACTTGGTCAGCCATAGTCAACCCGTGTTAGCCTGTACCTCGTAGAAATATATACCAAACAAGAGAGGTCCCAGGACTGAGCCTTGTGGGATGCCACTTGTAACTGGTTTAGAGTCTGACATGGCACCTGCTATTCTGAGCATGTGGGTTCTATCCCTTAGCCAGTTTGCAACCCATCTTGTGACATATAGGGGTTGATATTTAAGCTGGTGAGCTTACTTATGATGCCCGAGTGGGGTATTGTGTCGAAGGCTTTTGCTAGGTCCAGGTAGGCTGTGTGGACTACCTTCCCTTCATCTATGGCTTTGGTAACTGTTTCAAAGTAGTCAGCCAGATTCAAGAGGCATGATCTGCCCTTAACAAAGCTGAATTGGGTAGGATCCAGTGTCTGGAGGTTCCCAATGTCTTTGTTTATGATTTCCATGATGATATGCTCCATAGCCTTGCAGACCAGGCTAGTCAGGCTTATAGAGCGATAGTTTCTGGAGTCTGTTGTGGCACCACCTTTGTGGAGTGGGACCACTGTTGCTGTACGCCATTCCTTGGGTAGATATCCTGTACTAAGGCTGAGATTGAACAGTGACTTTATATGAGGGTTTAGTTCTTCCTGTAGCTCATGTAAGACGCAGACCAGGACACCGTCTGGTCCCATTGATGCTGTGTTTTTTGCTTTGGAGAGGGCAGCTCTCACCTGTGCATCTGTGATCTCAGGAAGGCTACACTCTGTTGGGATAGACATTTGCTCTTTTGGGGGGGAAATGGGGGGGGGGGAGTTTGCACTGAACCTTTCTGCCAGGATGTTGGCAATGTCTGTGGGTTCAGAGTATTTTTTGTCATTTTGCACTAGCTCAGAGCATATCTGGGAGTTGCCTCCCAGGTTTCTGACATAAATAAAGAAGGCCTTGTAATTATCTTTAGTGTCTTGTGCAATTTTTCTTTCGAAGCTGGCCGTAGATGATTTTATGAGGGATCATAGTTTCTTGCTAGTACTGATCAGAGACGCCTTCCCTTTTTGGGATTTTGCTCCATCATGTAGTAGCTTTCTCCTTCTGTTGTATAGCTTATTTATGGCTGGGGTCCACCAGACAGGTCTCCTGCCTTTGGAGGAGTGAGTCTTGGTTTTATTTGGGATAGCATTCTCCATGTATTCCTGTAGGTGTCCATAGAATGCATTTGTAAAGGATTCTGCATTTTGGGCTGTTTTTTCCACTGGCCCAGGGGCTTTGAAGGATTCCACCTCGGTTTTGAGAAGTCTGAAGTTTGCTTTTGAGAAGTTCTTCACCGTGGTTACCTTGACTGGGGGTGGGGACAGAATATGGATGTCCAGTGATATTAGTTTATGGTCTGATCTTACCAATGAGGGGTATACCTCTGGTGTGGAACATAGAAGACTCCATGTTGTTGATGACAAGATCCAGTATGTTTTCCCCTCTTGTGGGAGTGGTGACCAGTTGTTCCATAGCATTTGAGTTTATAAATTCTAGGAACCGTTGGGTGAGGGTTTTTGGGCTTGAGTAGTTTTCCCAATCAATGTTTGGGTAGTTGAAGTCACCCAATATAATGGTGTTTGGCGAGACCTTCATATTCTCCAGTGTTCTCAGGAAAGCTGAGTGAGGTTCCTGTGTTTGGGAGGGTGGTCTGTAGCAGGCTACAAACTGAAAGGCAGTTTTGCCCACTGTTAGTTGCACATGGATGGTCTCCGATACTTTGTGCAGTGCCACTAACCTGGAGGTGTGGGTATCTTTGATAAATATGGATACTCCCCCTCCTTTTGTGGTTCAGTCCGAGTTTTGGGGCCGAAAAGCATGGTATGAAGTATAACCTGTTAGTGCTGGGGTGCTCTCAGGAGCCTTGAACCAGGTTTCTGTTACTGCACGGATATCTATATTCTCCATACTGAGGAGAGTCTCGAGTGCATGCATCTTGAGGTTTAGACTTTTGGTGTTGAGCAGCATTACCCTTAGTTTTTTTTCTTTGTGTTGTCTATGGAGGTTGGTTTGTCTTTTGAGCCTTGCCTAAAAAAGGCACTATGGGGAGGCAAGAGCCTTTGCCAGTATTTGAAAACCCAGGGGTGACAGGTGCAAGCAGTCCCTAGCGAAGGAACATGGCTTGTCGAGCATGTCATCCCAGGCTGACAGACACTGGATCCCCTTTGAATGACACCAATACTTTAGCCAATTGTTAAAACTGATTATTTTGTAATTTGTCTTTATACTGTGGCATCATTCTTGGTGAGGGCAAGATGCTACTCAAGGTTAGGGTCATACCGGCCTGGGCTACATGATTAAAGAGCTCCTCTATGTCTGTTTTCATGTAGTCCAGGGAGGTACGTCTCAGGTCATTCACACCAGCATGGACAATGACGGAGTCATATTTGTACTTGCTTTGGAGTGACCTGAGTGCTTGTGTTATATGGCGGATCCTGGCACCCGACAGGCAGCTTACAGTGACCTTCTCCTTGTTCAGCCTGGTGAGTGGGACGTTAGTGTGTCTGACAATAGTCACCTATTACAAGTGTATTAGGTGTGTTGTTTAGCCTTAAGGGCTGTGGCTGTTTGGCACACTGACTTTGTGAGCTATGTGCTACGTGGGTATTGTTTCGTGGTAGGGGTTGCTTGGATGTCTGCTTTGGAGGTCTCTGCTGCTTAGGCAGATTTTTATTTAGAGCCTCCAAGTATGTTTTTGTGTGTTTATGTGTTTGGTTTGCTGATGCAGTAGGTCTATGTGAGACTGGATTTGTGGTGTGTGTGGTTACCTTCTCCTCCTGACAGGCTGTGCCAGTACTGGGTTGAGAGAGCTTGGCCTCCAGTTTGGCTATATAGTTGCATCTCTCACATATATTTGAGCTTGTTGGGAGGAGGAGAGGGTGGTCTGTATACATAAGGCAGTTGTAACATTGCCTCAAGATTTCCAGATTCACCAGCTGGACTGGAGAGTAAACCCGAAACTGACCGTTGGACATGCCTGAATACTATAGGGAACTACTTATTGACTGATCAGAAAGAACCAATAGGGAGCAAGTACTTAAAAGGAGTATAAGAGGATGTAGTGTTTAAGTTTATTAGTGTTTACCTATGAGATTACTTATACAAGCAAGTGCAGGGCTTTAGAATGAAAATAGAGTGCTTATTTTGAGATTTAGAGCAGTTCTAAGGGGAAAAGTGAAGAGCAGACTTTGTGGAGCCGGGAGTAGTTTAAACCTGTTTAAGCGGCGCTGCCCGACGCTGCTCTGTGCTCCAGACCGTGGAAAAAGAGAGTTGCAGGGTTTTAAGAGAGAGAGATCAAGGAGTTTGGAATTGACCCAAAATGGCCAATAAAGCTACAGTTTCTAGGCAGTAACCACTCCTACAGGGACAGGCAGGCTGTTCAGTGTTTACCACTGCCACTGGTGAACACAGATACTTCCCTTTAGCCCAAGCAAGCACTGGCCTCCAAGAAACTTACAGACAGTTCAGAACAGCAACTCTGTAACTGAACTTTCTTTTTAAATTAGAGTGCTGATGGGGGCTGTAGGGACCAATCTGAGAGTTCAGTTTAGAATCTGTCGACGTCTGTCACTCCTAGTTGCTCAGTGTTTCAGGTGGTGGAAAGGGTCTTCTATATGCCAAAAGAACTGACGTCCATGCCCCTGTCAGATCATATGACTACCTCATTCTCTTCTATGTCTTGAGCCTGAACATCCCTTCCACTGGGACAGCCAACCTGAACAAGCCTTCAGCCAGCTCATCAGGCATTATCTCTTCTGATACTTCCCCAGAACACCCCATCTTGGAAGTTTTTCGTAAGCAAATGTGCAAAATGAGGCACTTTTTCCCCACAGGAATCTCTTAACTAGTATATTGATTTTGATGAGGGGGAGGGAGTTCCCCAGATCACCACCTGATGTTTCCTTTGGCGGTATCCAGGAGCTTCTCAGACAGAGTCTTCTGATACCCCCCCCCCTTCCCAAGGGGAATCGGTGTATGTCCTTCTGTTCTCCTGTTGCAGTATTCTTTACATGGGGGAAATTGCCTGCCAAGTGACCCGGTGTCAGCCAGTCTACAGATTTAGTGCCTAGGGTGCATAATACGTAGCACATAGTGTATCAGACATAGACTATAAAAGTGATGTACACATGCACCATCCTCAGAAAGTATTTGCCACCGGACATACCACGCTTCCCGTACATACGGTCTGACCACCAAAGAAACTTCTGCTCCAATAAGTGCCCCGTTGGGGAATCCTTTTCGTACTTTTGATATAAGTTTAATGTCATCCAAGAAGGGCAAATGTGAATGTTGATGTCTGATTCCACATAAGGACAGCCATCAACAGTGCCTGTTTTGTCTTGGGCCTTCCCACACCCCATAAGGCCTGCCCTGTCAGTAGTTTGTCCAGAAAACCAATGGAGTAGGCTTAACTCACTTTCCATATATTTGGAAATTCAGCATCTCAAACGCCTCACCAAAAGGATGGCGGGTCACTCAACCTCAGAAGTAAAGTCATTAGCAAAGCGGAAGGCCAAGAAACCTAGTCCGGAAGCCTCACCTGTACCTCCATGGCCTGACGTCTCTCCTGAGATGTCCCCCAGTTCAGAGATTCGCTGTAGGCCATCATCTGAACCACAGGCCACACCCATAATGGAGGTTGCCTTGGAACAGGATAATAGCATGTGTGAAACAGGGCCATGATGGATTTTGACCATCCTTGTTCATGAGGAAGTGGATACAGACATTATAGAATGCAGGCCTACATCCGGCTTGCCTTCTGTCCATAAAATGGATATGTCTAGAAAAAAAGAAGGAAAACTAAACATGTTTCTTCTACCTCTGACCCACAAAAGGATTGTCAGGCCTTTTCCCAAAGCATCTTCAATGCCCTAATGTCTCTTAAACCTCCTTCAGGGGTTACCATCCCTACACCTCCCATGGTCTGCTTCTTCACAAAAGAGGGTCAGGGAGGAATCATCATCTGAGGAAGAAATCTCTTTTGATAAGGAGTCTCCTAGCCTATTCTATCCATATCCCCTATCCAACAAGCTCGTTGACATGGTTGCTTGGTGGATGCGGAAGGAGCTGGATACAGCTGAGCCAGTTTCTAAGAGACCAGATAAGATTCTTGCCCCTCCTAAAGACTGTACACATTGGAGTAAAGGAATACCTGTTGATACCATGGTGGTTACTGCTGCAGCTACAAGAAAGGAACTAATGCAACAGAGTTCTTGTATCCATTCCCCTAACAATGAGTCCTCGGCGCTGGACAGATTTGAGTAGCATGCCTGTGCTTCAGTGACACTGAATTATTTGGCACATTATACAAGATAAAAAAAGATTTGATCAAGGAGCTTAGCTAATCTCTTTTGGAGTCCATGGTCTCTGAGGAGGGAAATAGAATTTCCCAGCAGCTTGCCACCCTACAATCTAGATCTAATTCATCCATGAGGTTGCTTTCACATGCTGTGGAGGGTAACTCACAGACAGCAGATTCAGGCATAACCATCAGGAGACATGCCTGGATGCGCTTATGTGATTTTGCAGAACCATTTAAGTCTTCTGTCATCAATGCGCCCTTTTACAGTACATCTTTTTTGGCTCCAAGGTTAAGGACACACACTCCAGGTGTGCACAGGAAGAAAACAACTTCTCTGTCATGGGTGTACGATTTTCTAGCCCTCAAAGGCCCTTCTGTAGGAACTAACAAGGTAGAAAGATTTGGTTTAAAAAGTCCCAGGGTCCTTTCCAGGAGTCACATGGAAATGGTTTCCCAGAGGCAGAGGGGGAAACTTGAGCAGAAGACACTACCCAAGGATAGAGGGTGGTCCCCCTCTGAAGACCATGAGGGGTCATTTCTTCTTGCACCAGAGAGTCTGGGTGACTATTGCAAATGATTTCTGGGTGTAGGATTATATCCAGAGGTTATATCATATCACTTTCCCCATCCCCCTCCAACAGTTTGGAAGAAAATCCCTGATGTTCCACCCAGTCAGAGGGAAGCAGCTTCTCTAGAAATAGAAAAGCTGCTAGAAGAGAGTCATGCAAGAGGTCCCCACAGACAAGAGAGGGTCCAGAACTTATTCAAGATTCTTCATAGTACCAAAAAAGGCAGGAGATTTGACTAGTTCTGGATCACAGCAAATTAAGCTAATTTGTTCAGTATACAAAGTTTCTGATGGTCATGGTTCAGTTCATTCTCCCCCTTTGGCAGAAGGAAAATTGGATGCATTCGATGTATCTTCAGGATGCATAATATCGCATCAAAGTAAACAGGTACTCCTGGAGATACCTACGCTTCTGGCTGGGAGCCTGTTATTACCAGTTCAGAGCACTGCCCATTGGTCTCGCCTCAACCCCCCCAGGATGTTCACCAAATTCTCTGCAGTTGTAGCAGCTCACTTGAGACTACTGGGATTCCGAGTGTTTCCATATCTATATGACTGGCTCCTGAAAACTTCAACCAGGTATCAGCTGATACAAGCAAAGGTCTGCTTATTCCTGGATGAGAGCACAAATATGGAGTATTGATCTACTAAAATAAATCTCAACATATAACCAGCACAGAGTCTGGAGTTCATTGGTGCTTGTTTAGATACAGCCAGTCAGATAGCTTCTTGGCCTTTGGCAGATACATTCTAAAATCCCAAGTCAGGAAAGTGATACAAAATTCAACCCTTCCAGGTAGACTGGTACTTCAGCCTTTGGGTTCCTTGGTATCAGCTATCACCCTTGTCCAGCTGGCCAGGTTCCATATGAGAATTCTTCAATGGAGTCTTTCATCGTGCTGTATCATTTATTACCCATGCCAGTCAGGATAACTCGAACATACAAAAGATACCTTTTATGGTGGATTCACTCAAACTTGCTCCATGAAGGTCATCCCTTTCTGCTATGGTAACCATAGATGCTTCCCAGCTCGGGTGGGGGACATTACTTGGAAAGGACAGTCCAAGGTGCTTGATACCCCTGTAGAGGCCAAAGAGCATATCAGTGTCCTGGATATGAGAGCAGTCATCCTAGAATTGCAGGTGTTTCAAGACTTTCTTACCTCAGGGGACAGTTGCAGTACAGACTGACAACATGTCAGTAGTCTGGTACATCAGCAAGCAAGGGGGGAACCCTGTTTGTTGAGAATCTATGAGAGTATGGCATTGGGGGATTTCTTCCATTCGTTTTCTAATGGCAATGCATATCCCTGGGAAATCCAGAGTGATAGTTGACAAATTAAGTAGGTCCATTCTGATCCCTTATGAGTGGTCTATCAATGTCAGTGTGGCAGAGGGAATTTTCCATTTATGAGGCCAGCCATGTTTGTCTTTCTGCTTCTTCCCTCAACAACAAATGCAGCAGGTTCGTCTACCTGATCCCTCCACTGGGAGAATCACCAAGAGATGCTCTGATTCACAATTGGCACTCCTGTCTCCTTTATTCCCTTCCACCCCTACCACTAATTCTGAAGTTCCTTCAGAAAGCAGTCCAGTTGAAGAGCACAGTCATCCTCATTGCACCCTTTTGGCCTCTTAAGATTTGGTTCCCATTCCTCTGGCCTCATCTTGTCCATTCACCTTGGATTCTGGATCCAATTCAGACCTCCTGTCTCACCCAACAAACATAACTCACTTGGAAATATCAAGCTTCAAGTTGACTGCATAGTTTCTCCAGTTCCAATGATTGCTAGACAGCCCAGGCTCTCCTCCCCTGTTCATCGGATTTTGATATCTTCTAATAAGGCTTCAACTAGAAAGAGCTGCAAGAGTAAAAGGAAACATATTCATCTTTTGGGCCCTCAGCACAGACTTGGGACCCCCTTTTGGCACCTATCCCAACTAACATTGCTGACTTAGCTTCAATTTTTTAATGAAGGAGCTAGTTTCTCAACAATTAATGTTCCGTTGGCTGCCATTTCTTTTATTCTGGGCATAAATAACTCTACCCTAGCTTCTTCTAACCTTTGTAAGGCTTCTCCTCAAGTGGGGGCTTTCTACTCAGACCAGTATTAAAAGACCATACCCCTGCCTGGGATTTAAATATGCTTCAGACCTTAACTCAATCTCCCTTTGAAACCTTGGCCAAAAATTATCTCAAATTTTTGTCTTGGAGGACCATTTTTTCTGGTGGCTGTCATGTCTGCCATAAGAATATCGGAACTCCAGGCTCTTTCTTCAAAACCTCCTTATTTAATTTTTCACAAGGTCCAGCTTTTTTACCCGAGGTAGCTCCTGATTCATATTTTAACCAAGTCATTAATCTTCATTTTCTTTCCAAATTTTTCAAACAAGGGAGAGTAATGTTGCTTCCGTTTGATGTGCATAGACAACTTTGTTTCTACCTTCACAGAACCAAAGACTTTAGAAAATCTGATCAGTTATTTGTTTCCTTTTCTCCTACCAGGTTAGGCAGTCCAGTATCTAAACTTACATTGGCCAGATGGCTAACTGATTCCTTGTCTAAGGAAAATCGGGTTTAACTCTATCAAAACCTCCTAGGGGCTTTTCCACTAGGTCCATGGTGGTTTATTCAGCTTTTTGGTCTATACCATAAGATGAGAAATAATGAAAATGGAAAACCCATATGGTATGTTATGGTGACTGCATAAGTTTTTTATAGACTGCACTCACATGCAGGGTTGTGTACTTCACTGTTTGGTATTCTTCTGCTCATTAGATGAATGTCCTGCAGTAGTGCTCCTTATGATGAACACAATACAGTTGTATGAGAGTACTTGCCATAGTCAGGTATTTAAATATCGAAGCTGATCCTATCCTTCATCCCCTTGGTGTAGTTAGTGGTGTTTACACAGTTTTCCTCTGCATAAGCAGACGTGTGTGTGTGTGTGTGTGTGTGTGTGTGTGTGTGTGTGTGTGTGTAATTCTGCAGCACTAGTATGTATGGTGTTGCATTCTAACAAGGTTGTTCTGCCAACATTAACATTAACATTGCAGCATTTAGTCTCATAATAGGGTTTTATTAGAAGCACTGCAGAATCAAGCTAACCCCTGCACTAAGTGATTAATAGACAGAGAAGTAAACTTGATTACATTACCAAAAAAGCAGTTACTGGAAAATGGAAATCAAAAGATAAGCCACCCATAGCAGAATTCCTAAATGCTGAAAAGGAGATAAAAGAATTGGAGACAGGACCTTTAGAAGAGGGAAGGAGAAAACTATACCTAGAAATTAAATCTGTGGGAGCAATATGTGTCGAAAAATAATCAGGAGGTGGAGGAGTGAAATTTCTGTTAAGGCAGGACTTAAGCAATCTAAGTGAAGTTAAATTGAATAATATCTTTTTATTCAGCATGTTTATTAAATTATCAATAAGACATAGGCACACATACATTAATGGAAACGGAAAAACATATTAGCAGCTTTATGTTCTGTGTAGTGCGATCTCTCTGTTGATATTTTTTAGTAGCAGGGGGTGTGGGGGAATGAAAGTGGGCTTACCCCCCCTACTTATATTTGGAAAAGTGTAATGTGGTTTGTTTTTTATTTGTTTCTTTATGTAGTTGAGCTGGCATATATTAAATGTTGGTTTCCTATGTTTTTTTCATTGTTATGGGATTCAGTGTTCTGAGTTTTCAGTGTTTTGAATTTTCAAGATTTTGGTCTCAGTGTTTTGAATTTCAGTGTTATGGGCTTTTGATGTTCTAATAGACGTGTCCAACCTGCGGGCCGCATGCGGCCCTCAGAGCACTTCCATGCGGCCCTCAACCTCTAACTGCAACATCGATGTATGCATGCCCCAAAACACTTTTTTTGTTTTGTGTTTTTTGCTCCCATGACCTGTAACGATAATGTTGGTGTGCGCATGTGCCAAAGCACCTTCTAGTTTTGTTTTTGAGCCAAAAAAGGGTCAGTGTGTTTACGCCATTATTTTGCGCCGAGCAATCAGAGTGTGTGTGTGTGTTCTCACTGAAGAGGGACTCATGTATGGATTTGCCGCTGTTCCCTTTGAAAGGGACAGCAATTACCTGTGCTAATAGGTAAGTACGGCGTGAGTGAGTGCATGCATGAAAGCAGAATTGTGTGCGTGAAAGTAGAAGAAGAGTGTGTGTGTGTGTGTGTGTGTGTGTGTGTGTGTGTGTGTGTGCATGAGAGAGAGAGAGAGAGACGCATGCACAAAGAGGCTAACAATGATCATTCTACCTACTGAACACAAACAAGTTAGCTCACAAATATATCATACATTAAGAGTACACTTTCATTAAATTGCAGCTTTCCTGACAGGGAGAGTGTTGTATTGAACATGAACTCATACCTCTTAACTGTATGGATTTTCAAAGAATGTCTGGATTTTTGCCTTATCTTCCAATTTGTGTCTTTTGCTTAGGAAAATAAAGTAGTCATCCAAGGTAATGCAGTTCCAGGGAGTAAGAATGAGACCGCAGCCTAGTGTTAATGGGTCAGTAGTGAACTGACTATGTGGGACTGTAGCATATAAAGTTGTGTTGTTTTTTCAGACAAACGAAAAAGCACCTAGTACTGCTTTTTCATTGGTGGGTTCTAAGCAGTGGTAGATTGGACAACAGTAAGCTTAGCTTTGGCGGATCATCAATACTGGCAAATCAAGTGTGCACAATGTCATTTTTTAAATGCTGGGGATTTTAGTGTGTATGTTTGTGCTTATGTGTTGGGAGTGCTGCAACAGTAGATGATTATTAAAGACAGAGACTTACAGACTGTGGAGAATATGTTTCTTTGTTTCAAAACCTAATACTTGGGTACGCATGCCAGAAGTAGATTTTTTAAGACATAGTTTCTTGCCATTTACAGTGGATGGATATTTACATTTAATGGACAATGTATTAGTGTGGGCCTGTGGGTTTCTTTTTTTTTTTTTTAAAACAAGTTTATTGTTTTAACATATAAGAGAAATATCATAACAATTTTATACAAATAATTAAAAATAGGTATTATTATAATATTCAACAAAACAACTAAAGTATTTACAAAGACATCCACTACAATCAGATCAATTAATTAAACTAAAATACTGTGCTATTGAAATTAGAATTTTTTTAACAAATTTTGTAAATTATCCCATACAATAAAATGTGATGTTTTTCTAGTTGTTCTCATTCTAATTGTGCTTATTTCCATATGACACATTATATTCATAACATTTTTAAATTCATTGAACGAAGGAGGTGTATCTGAAATCCAATTTCTAGTTATTATTTTCCTAGCCACTGCTAGGATAGACCATAACAAGGGAAGCTTAATCTTTTAACACATTGAGGTACAGGTGTGTTGAATAATATAAGAGACTTAGAAATAATGAAATTATCTGTAAAAAGAGCCTGCAAAAATTCATTAATTGACTTCCAGTATTCTTTCAACTTCATACAGTCATAAAACATATGAGCCCAGTCAGCATTAATTTCTACATTACATCTCTTACATAGATTATCTTTATTATTAATTTTATTCATCATCAAAGGTGTATAAAAAGATCTATGTAAAAATTTCCATGTATAAAGTCTCCAGACAATGGAAGATGTAGTTCTATAAGCAGATTCCAATATATATTGTTTATCTTGTTGAGTTGGTGGGTCCCCATTAATAGAGGTGAAATAATTCCAGTATGAATCTACATTGTAGAAAGTTTCTTGTCTGATAATTTTATGTATATATGAAAGTTTACCTTTATCAGAAACTTTATGCTGTAAATTTATTATCAAGTAATCAATCAGTTTTGGAATAGATTCTTTAACTGTTATAGACATTAGATCTATTCTATCAATGAGATGTTGTCTAAAGATCTGAACCTCTAACCAGCAAGTTTCTCTTAGATCAAATTCTTGTTTTAAGAAATCTAGATTTTTAACTTTATTATCAGATATCAGCTGATACCAGTACTTTAGATTATTATCTATAGCTAAATGAGCTCCTTCAGAAGTAGATGACATAAGCATACCCTGAGTATAAATTATAGGGAATACAATAAAATTCCATTCCCTATACTTAGGGTGCATGAATATAAAGTTACGATAACTAATAATAATATTTAATGGGTAACAGACCATATGTTTAGGTGTAATAGGTGAAGTACAAAATTCCTTTAGCAACCACAACATGGAGTTATTTATAATCATATTTTTATGTGTTAAGGAGATTTTCATGAAGTGCATACTAATTAGCTCCCAATAATCTTTCCATTTTGACATATGACCGATCTATTAATAAAGTAATAACTTTTATAATAGAAGAGATAATATATAAATTAAAGTCTGGAAAAGAAATACCCCTTGAGACCAGCTATTAGTATGTTTCTTTAATGCAATCCTAGGTCTATTAGGTGCCCATAAGAAATTTAACATTAGTGTATTCAGTTTCTTGATAGTTATTTTTGTAGGTGAAAGTATTATTGATTGTATTAAGTATAAAATCTTGGGGAATATTATCATTTTAATAATTGTAAGTCTCTCCTCCATAGTAAAAACATATTATTCCAGGTATTAAAAAGATTTTGTATATTAAGAAAACAGGTATTATAGTTATTATATATAATAGATTTAATATCTTTAGATAGTATTATACCTAAATAAGTTATCTGACCTGAGTTGGGTACATATTTAGTAAAATCACTAATGAGAGTATTTTTTCGTATATATAGGTAGTATTTTAGTTTTTCTTCATTGAATATTAAACCAGAAATACTTTTAAAATTCATCATTTTATCAAATAAAGACTGCATAGAAGAATTAGATCCTGCTAATGTAATTAGAACATCATCTGCAAAAGTTGAATTTTTGATGTTGTATTTTCTTCTATTTCAAAACCCTCTATGTCAGTACTGTTTCTAATCAAATTAGCCCAAGGCTCCATTACTAAAGTGAATAATAGTGGAGAAAGTGGACATCCTTGCTTTGTACCTTTAAGAATGGGTATTTTTGTGAAACATATGTTCCTACCTTAATATAAGCCAGCGTTCCTTTGTATAAATGCTCAATTAAATTTACAAATGCATCAGAGAAATTTGTGCATTTCAGTAAGGTAAACAGATAGTCCCAACTCACTGAATCAAATGCTGAACCTATATCAAGACTAATAAGTGTTAAATCTTTCTTTTTCCTATTTGCAAAATCAATTAATGTTAAAGTTCTTCTGATATTATCAAAAGTATTTCTATTTACAATGAAGCCCGCCTGATCTATGTCTATAATGCCGGGATAATTGTCTTCAATCTATCAGCAAAAATACTCATAAACATTTTATAATCAACATTAAGTAATGAGATGGGTCGATATGAAGAACATCTAATTGGATCTTTATTAGGTTTTAAAATTGGTGAAATAAATGTATATTGCCAAGATGGGGGTTATTAACTCAGTTTGGGCCAGAATAAAACCTTATGTATTAATGAATATGTAGTTTTAGAAAGGATTTTATATATCTCTGGTATAATACCATCATTACCCGGTGCTTTGTTTGATTTAAGCTTATTTATTTGTGTAATAACTTCTGTATATGAAATACTCTTGTCCAATAGTTTAATCTGTTGTTTATTAAGCTTTTTATTCATGTTTGTGGTTATAAACTCCTTTATTTTATCTTTAGGTTCCATGTTAATGTTGTTATGGTTAATCTTGTGAAAGTGATTTCTAAATTCATCCAGTATTTCTGGTATACTAGAAACATTCTTCTTTTCCTTAGAGAAAAGATTTCTTTGATATGGTTTTGTTTATTCAATCTTTTGTTTTATTTTTAAGTCTATGTAAGTATTTGGGGCTTATTGAATAAGACAAAACTTGTATTCTCTAAAGTTATTTTAACTTTATGAGTTAAAATTTCTTTGTATTTCTCATTTAGTTTGTTTATTTCTTCAATAACTTTCTTGTCCATAATATTTTCTTTATTATTATGTTTATAAGAGTCTAGTTTACTTTGAATATCTAACAATTCCTTATCCCAAGATTTCCTTTTGTTATTATACCATCTGATACTTTGTCCATATAGATATGATTTTAAGGCATCCCAAACATAGACAATGGAGACTTCAGGAGTATTATTTATGTCTAGAAAATGTTGTACTTCTGAAAGTATATATTCTTTATAGTCTTTTAGCTGAGTTAAGTATGCTGGTATCCTTTTGATCTGAACATTATGAGTATTTTTATCATGAATTCAAAACAATTGAGTTATGATCAGATATAGGACATGAAATGATTTTGGAATTAATTAAATCTGTTACCATCTGGTTAGAAATAAAGACCCTATCTATTTTTGAATAGGTTTTGTATCTGTTAGAAAAAAAGGTGTATGGTAATGATTTTGATTCTATCTGATTGTTAATATCATTCAAATGATAAGAATTAGCAAAATCATTTAAATGTTTTGCATTAGATGTAATTCTTCTTTTCTTTATAGTGGTAGTATCACTTTCATGTAGTATACAATTAAAATCACCAGCTAAAATAATATCCCCTATAGAGAATGATATGATCTTATCAATATGATGTTTCACTGTATTGATACCAATTCCAGGTATCCAGTATACATTAATTGAAGTGTAAGTCTTCCCATTAATTTGTATTGTAACCATACAAAACATTCCTTTGTCATCCTGATAAGACTTAATGGTTTTAGGAATGGGCATACTTTTATTCCATAAAATAGCCACTCCTCTTTTTTTCTGTGTGTGCTCTGAACTAACCAATACTGCATACTTATTAGTGGCTAGTTTATCAATATCTTTTTTCAAGAGATGGGTTTCTTGCAGGAAGACTAGATTGGCCTTGTGTAGATTAATGTATCTTATTAGGCTTGCCCTTTTACACGGATTATTCAATCCATTAATGTTTAAAGAAATTCCTTTTAAAGATGTCATTTGGCATTTTTAAAACTCAAGAATCTTATGATCGAAATAACAAATAACAAGATAAATAATGTTACATCTCCTCTTTTAGGTGTACCTTTAAATATAGCTGTATTTATTAAATCTCTTATGGGATTTTGTATAGGATTCAATTTTGTTTGTAGTGACAATGAGTGTACAAAATATATTGTGGATGTCAAAACTATATACATATAACAATGAACAAGTGAAAATAATGTAAGGATTAAACCTTGCATCCGCCTGAGTTGAAAACTCCAACTTAGAGCAGTATTTACTACTCAAGTTAACCCCTACCCTAAGCAGCAGTATCTCAGCTACCACCTTATCAATTTAATACTAGTTATATTTAACTGAGGTTAACAGTTTTCAATTCAATTATCTATCAAGACAAAACTACACATTTGGTAAAACAGCATCATATAAACTAAAATAAACTTTTTTTTTTTAAAACTGTTCATACTATTATATAGATCTATGTAATATATAACACTTGAATTCTAATAGCATTCAAATAATCTTAATGTTAGAAATCAAGAGGAGAGAAAATTATGTTCTAACATTCATTTAAATCAAAAACTTTGGCTAATATGATTCAGACATTACATGCATTAAGATGCATCTATTTTCTGTCATGTGAATTCTATCAACAGCTTCCAAAAATTCTTGAATTGTTTGTATATGAGCATTTACTTAAACTCATTATTGTCAATAGAGTAAAATATTGTATTCATAAAAATTATTATAAATCATATTGCATAGTTATGCAGATTCTCAGAAACACCTGCGTTATTACCTAAAAAAAAAAAGCCATCACACACACAAACACAGACACACACACATACATATACACACACACACACACACACACACACACACACACATACATATACACATATATACATAGATACACACACACACACACAGACATATATATATATATATATATATATATATGATCTCACTGAGTTGTGTGTTAGTAGAGCACTATCCTACTTGCTGTCCCTAGAATAAATCTGTCTGCTTTATACAAAATAATGCACAGCAAACACATATTAGTAACCAGATTTTACAATCATGCTAACCTACTGCTTTAAAATATATCACATGACATTTCTTCCAGAATAGAGTTATAAGATTATTTATGCTTGCCAATCAGATGAATTAAATGAGTTATAGTAAAGTATATGTTTGGGACACAAGTTTTTAACACAAATTATTATGCTACTGTTAAGTAGATTTTCAAAAACATTTAAATAAATGTTTCATTTTCTATGCCTTCTAAAATAAGATATTTACTTGCTACAAGAAACTACATCATCCAAACTCATTATAACTGACATATTTTATGAATAGAGTATTTTTCCTGAATCTGTGGTGTGTCAGTGTGATAACCTTGTCACTGTTTATACTAGCTGCTTTCAGTTTCTCTGTGAAAATTCTGTGAGTGAAGCTTCTGAGGAAACTCATGGACACTATGCATGAGACAGCCCACATCCCAGATTGTCTCCCTTAACATTTTGGCGGGAAACATTAAAACTTGTGGCAAACATTCATTTTGTCAATAGAGTAAAATATTGTATTCATAGAAATTATTATAAATCATATTGGATAGTTATGCAGATTCTCAGAAAAAAAAAGCCATCACACTCACACACACACACACACACACACACAGGCCTGTGGGGTTCTGAAGGATGCCAAGTCTACCACTGCCAATGTCTTGTAAAGTGACCTGGAAATGGATATTGGGATGTTACTGAAAAAATATAGTAAGTGGGCTTAGAAATATAGTTTAATCAAACAAAGTATACTTTCGATTTACAGGCCATAATTTAATTTATTTCAGGTAGTCCAGATACTGGTAGATTGTATACCATTAAACTTAATTAGGGAGAGCTGTCATTCTGGGGAAACAAGCAGCCCTAGTTTCAGTGAAAGCTCTGTGGTTGCTTGCAGGTAGGAAGTTGCAGGATGTTGATGCAATGTGTTTTATGTATTATTTTTAATGCATTTGTCATTTCAAAGCATAGTTTTCTTTGATGCAAAAGAAGGCAGGACTGAATGAGCCATATAATGTTTAACTGACAATAATGAGACAGAAAGATTATAAGTGATGTATAATGTTTGTAGCTACAGTTGTTTCAATAGTGTCTGTGATGCATAACTATTTTTGGGCCTCTGTTCTACTTTTATTTTTCGCTTTGTCCAGATTTCTTGCTCTAAGGTTGAGAGGTATGGTTCCATACTAAATCAGAAGTTGTATTTACCTTGGAAGATTTTTCGGCATAATTATGAAAAACAGAGCCTTTTTAATATCTCTGCTTATTTCCAATATAAACTGTTATGCAACCTTGCAAATAACCTTCTTATTAAGCTACTTTATTTCTTTTGGAATTGACAGGTATGATTCATCTGTTCGGACTTAAGCATAGAGTGCTAATGTGACTTTGATTTCTTGCAGCAGTCTGTGGTTTACATAATCACAATAACTTTCCTGTGTTTCTAGGTGTGTAATCAGTTTAACAGTTTTAAAGATGTTTTCCAAAAATAAATAAATAATCCTCTGTACACTTTGAGCTATTGACAAAGTCTGGGAATTTGTTTTTTTCTAAAGCGAAGGTCATTACAGCTCAGTAAACTGCCAGTCTGTGAGTAACTTCTGCACAAATTAAAATGTCTGAATGTCAAATGGCTTTAGATTGGAGGGAAGTTTATTTTTATTTTTTATTTTATTTTATTTTACATTTGTTTACCGGGAAAGTCCAACTGGGCACAGGTCCATTTTCAGCAGAGGCCCGGGGAGAAAAGCTCCAAAAATAACACAAAACAGTATAATACGTGAGAGAGACAGACGGCAAATTATGGATGTAGTACTCATACAATATGGCAGAGATTGCATCTCGTAACAGTGAGAATCATTGTGGTACAGAATAAACTTAAAAACATTTTTTTTACAGTTATAATTACAGCAAGGCAAATATTAATGAGTTAAGTTTTTAGGAGAAAGCTGTTTGTACATAGCTGAAGCTCTGAAACAATCTTTTGGTATGGATTAACCTGGGGATTGACACAAGTTATATGTTTACACCAGTATGTAGCATTATAGTTTATGGTTTTCTTATTGATTTACTTTTTGCCGAGCAGTTGTTTGTTGATTTATTGATGGTCCTTTTGGTGGTGGGAAATTACATGGATGAATCCATCTCTATTATGATTTTCTTTTCAAATATTTTGACTTTCAGACAATTTCATTCAGTGAGTGGGTGTCATGTGATTACTGAGGTTGCCTATTTTACAAGTAGGGGCTTTGTGTGTGTGTGTGTGTGTAAGAGAGAGATTTAATATGTATACTTAATATAATTTTGCAAATGGAATTCTTAGTTAAACATGCCCCTCTTCTTGGGCAACTAGACTTGAGTAACCAATATTAGATCTTAGCCATCCAGCTAGGAAAGGTTAGTACATGGATTTTCCATCTGGTTTGATGAAGGCTATGCTACTTACCCAAGGACTACATTTATGGCTATCCATCCAGCCATCATGTTGCTGAACTACATTGTTTGATAATGAGGGGAGCTTTTTACAGAAGTTGAAAGTTTTTGTGTCAAGAACCTGTCCATAAAAAGTGGCTTGTTTATGTTGCAGTGAAGGCTGTGGTCTTTGTAGTGAGCATTTTAAGTATAACCAGTATTTCTGAGGTAGAGGAAGTCTCTTAAGGCAGGATCTTTCTTAGCCTGGAAAGCAAGCCAATGGTGAAATTTATAGGGGCCAGTGAGAGACAGAGGAAAGCAAGAAGCTTTTTAGTCTGTTTAGATAACTAAGTGAACTTAGTCCTTTAACCTTTTTTGTCAGAAATGGTTGTAGTCTTTCTTTTGACAGGGTGTTTTGCTGAGGCACATTGTCAAAAGGGGCATTGCACTCAATAATGGCTCTTGTAAAGGAAGAATACAGGGATGTTATGACCTCTTTGTCCCTGGATGAGATATCCTTACTAATGAATTGGGCCATGTAAAAATCTTTCCTTACAACGGAGACAATGTGGTGGTCAAAAGTCAGGATGTTATGTGATCCTATCTCACCTACATTCTGTACTGATGGGCTCGGAGCCGATCCCTCGGCTCTGACTCGGCACGCTATGCTATAGAGCGAAGCCTCTTATTGGCTGAGCTATTCTCTATCCCATGATGCACCACCACTAATCCCCCAGATCTCGTTTGCCGCTTACAAGCTAGGACGTGGTCTCAAACTTGGCTGAGCTAAGTACTGTTTTTTTTCTAAAGTTTCCTGTCAGGAAATTCCTTATTCTTACCCAAAAGCTGTTTTAACAGCTATTGTTGTACGAGTGTGTTTTGGTACATTTTTTTGTGGTAAATTGTGTGTTTGTTTAAGGGAAAGGTTCCCCGTTTAAGTTAGAGGGGCCTTCCCCTATTCTTCAGCTAGTTTCTCTTATTTTTTCAAGGAGGTCAAGTACCTGTTTAAGTTAGAGGGTCTTGGCCCTCCCTTTTAGTGTTTTCTGATATTGTATTGTATCGTTTTAAAAAAAAAAAAAAAAAGTTAAATTTTTTGTATTGTGGTAAAATCTTTGTTCTGACAAGATAGTACTTCTTTCCACTGTTTTAGTGTTTTTTGATAGGCATTATGTCAAAAGAACATAGACCCTCAGGGTTCAAAAAGTGCACGAGGTGCGGTTATAAGATGTATATAACCGATGACCACTCCTCGTGCGTATATTGTTTAGGCGCCAAGCACCCACAGGAGTCCTGTAGCGTGTGTCATGCCTTTTCATCTAGAGTCCTCCAAGAGAGGAAGAATAAATTAATATTGAAAGGGCTGATTAAACCCTCCTTCGAGGAGGCCTTATCTTCCTCTTCCTCTCCTACCAAGAAGAAAGCGTCGGCTCCGACCAGCCCGTCGGAACCGACTGCTAAGAAACCTAGGCAGGCTTCTCCATCAGCTCCACGGACTTCGGAGCCGAGGGCGGAACGGTCTGCCTCGATGCCTCCAGTCTCGACTCCTCTGGTTTCGGAGCAGAGGTCTGGGGCATCGAGAGGCGGGTCACCTTCATCGGCTCCACTGATTTTGGAGCCGATGAGGGTTGCTGGCTCAGACTCTTCCCCTTCAGCGCCGAAGCCCTCCTCGGCACCGAGGGAAATTGTTTTGGGATCTCTCTCGGAACCGATATTGGTCGAGTCCATTCGGAGCCGGTCCCCCAGTCCTTTGGAGCCGATGGAGAAGTCGGTTCGGACCCAATCGGTTTCATCTAGATCCTCCAAGATGTCTGATTCGGACATCGACAGGGTGCTCCTAAGACTTTTCCAGTCTCCTGTGTTCCAAAAGTTAGTTTCGGCTCCAGCCCATTCGCCGGAGCCGATGGTCCACCCTGTAGTTATGGTTCCTCCTCCAACAGCCTCGCACCATTGGAGCCGGTGCTGGTGGAGCCGATGGAGGTTTTGGTCGGCCCGACCCTTACTCCAACCCGGCTCTCGAGTCGGAGTTCGGTGCGCGGACCTCCTCTGTCGGCCCCGGGGGGGACGCTTCGGGACTGATGTTTTCGGTTCCAGGCCTTCCTCTCGGTGCATCGGCTGCGGGGGTACCGTCTACTGTTGTGGCCACGGGGGTTGGACCTTCCCAGGATTCTGGTGGTCCGGCCTTCAGGGCCATGAGGAGTGCGTTAGCCAAATCTTCTTTGGCTACCTCCACGGTCTCTCCAGCACCTTCCCTGCATACGGAGACTGTGTCTTTGGCAGTCCCCCTGTCCTTAGACAACGGAGCCCCAGGGCCTGAGGTCACCCCCACTGGGGTTCCCCCCCTCCTGGAGGTCCCTCCGAAGCTTCTTCCGAGGAACCCCCAAGGAAAAGATCGTGCAAGAGGAAGCACGTTGACTCCCCCAATGAGTCTCTCACGTCAGACACTGATCTTGATGATGCAGAGGGGTCCCCCTAAGTCGTCCTCAGATGTCTCCTTTGCAGACATCCTGGAAGCCCTCAAACAACGAGGCGGCTGGCATTCCAAACCCCCTTCTGCTGACGAGTCGGTGTTCCTTAAGGCCTTCGGGGCTCAGCCCTCCGCCTCCTGGGTGTCTCCGCCCTTCGACGAGCTCCTAGATTTGATCTGTTGAAGGGCGTGGGAACACCCAGACTCTGTGGAACCGGTGCCTGCTCGCCCAAATAAGTTCCTGTCAGCACCCCCAGAGAAGGAGTTTTTGATGAAAGGTGTGGCTGTAGATGCCTTGGTGGTGGCATCTGCTACCCAACAAGATGTAGCAGAGGCTTCGACGTCTGTCTATCCTCCTAATAAGGAGTCTAGGAGCATGGATCGGTACGGTAAGTGCACCCTCAGTTCAGCGGCCTTTACCTTAAGATCCCTGAACTACTTAACGCACTTCACCAGGTTTCAGAGGGATCTGATCAAGGAGCTTTCAGATACCCTCTTGGGTAACCGACCTGAGCAGCTGGCCCAGACGGTTGGCTCTCAGTTGGCTATGCTGTCATCCATATCAAACTTGTCCATGAGGCTCATTTCTTATGCGGCCGAGGGGGCAAGTAGAGCGGCGGGTACAGGTATTGCTCTACGGAGGCAAGCCTGGCTCCACCTGTGTCATTTTGCGGAAGCCTTCAAGTCTTCCTTTGCCGATGCTCCCTTTGATGGGTCCTCTTTGTTTGGACCCAAGGTAAAGAACACATTGACCCGCTGCGAGCAAGAAGGTAAGACTTTGACTGCTGTAGGGGCATGATTTTCCACTCCCTTTCTGCCTTACCCCAAGGCTAAAAGAGGAGGGAAAATGTGGTTCCGTAGATCTCAGAAGTCTTATCCCTCACAGCAGGACGATCCCCCTTCTAGAGGCAGAGGAGGGGGAAATTCTTCTGGAAGACGCCGTCCCAGAGGCGGCAGAGGCCCCCGCAACACTGGAGACCGCGAGTCCTTTCGTGGCTCTTCAGCCTTTCACAATCCCTGAGGGATTGCCCGACTGTGCAGCTCCGGAGCCAGTCGGGGGTCATTTATCGAGGCACCTAAAAGCCTGGGAAGGTATCACTCAGGACCGATGGGTGCTTCGATTTATCGCTGGAGGTTACGCCATTCCCTTTTCTCACTCCCCACCTCCGTCCAAGAAAATCCCGGACCCGCCACCCAGTCAACGGGAAATTGCAGCCTTAGAGGTCTCAAAGCTGCTTCAAAAAGGAGTCATCCTACCGGTCCCCGCAGACCAGATCGGATTAGGGACTTACTCAAGATTCTTTTTGGTGCCAAAAAAGACCGGGGACTTGAGGCCCATTTTGGATCTCAGCATTCTAAACCATTCAGTCAAAAAGTCCAAGTTCCGAATGGTCACCCTACAATCCATTCTCCCACTGCTGGAGAAAGGTGTTTGGATGTGCTCCATAGATCTCAAGGACGCTTATTACCACATCATGGTACATCAGGCATCCAGGAGACATCTGCGCTTCAGCCTAGGACACAGTCATTTTCAGTTCCGCGCGCTGCCCTTTGGTCTCACCACAGCCCCCAGGGTGTTCACCAAATGTTTGGCGGTCGTGACTGCTCACCTGAGAAGTCTAGGATTCCAGGTGTTTCCGTATCTAGACGACTGGCTCCTAACTGCCACCTCCAAGCATCTACTATTGCAGAGCCTACAAGCCACAATATCACTGGGCACTTCCCTTGAAATCACCTTCAATTGGCCAAAGTCTGTGTTGCTGCCATCTCAACGCATAAGATTCATCGGAGTAGAGATAGACTCAAACCGAATGCGGGTCTATCTTCCTACAGAAAGGATACAAACCATACAGGCTCAAGTTCGAGCCTTACTTTTCAGATCCAAAGCCCCAGCCAGAATGGTCCTGCAGCTATTGGGATCTATGTCTGCCACGGTTCTTCTAGTTCCCCTAGCAAGGTTGCACATGAGAATTCTCCAGTGGCTTCTTTCAACACAGTGGTCCTTTCAGGATCTCCCTCTCAGTCACCTCATATGGATCACGGAAACCTGCAAACGGGACCTTCGCTGGTGGCTGGTGCCCTCCAATCTGGATCAGGGACGACCCTTTGTTCCACCTCCTCCTGTGGCCACTTTGACTACGGACGCCTCCCAGATGGGGTGGGGGGGGCATTCCCTGTGCAGGTCAGTCCAAGGCAAATGGCATTTGGAAGAGAGCCTCCTTCATATCAGCATTTTAGAAATGAGGGCGGTGTTTCTGTCCCTACAAGCCCTTCACGATTACCTCCCTCAGGGCGTAATTGCCGTTCACTCCGACAACATGTCAGTAGTCTGGTACCTGAACAAGCAGGGAGGGACCAGATCCTACCCCCTTTGCAGAGAGGCCATGAGAGTTTGGGAATGGGCAGTGTCGACCAAACGATTTCTAGTGGCGACTCATATCCCTGGCAAGTCCAATGTGATAGCCGACAGACTGAGCAGAACTATCCTCTCTCCTCACGAGTGGTCTCTGAACAATACGGTTGCAACTCAGATTTTCAGCAAATGGGGAATTCCTTGTTGCGACCTCTTCGCAACCCCGCTGAACGCGAAGTGCAAAAAGTTCTTCTCCCTCACTCCGGCTTCGGGGGAGAGCCCTATGGACGCACTAGCCAATCCTTGGCCCACCGGCTTGCTATACGCTTTTCCCCCAGTTCCCCTCCTTCCCAGAGTGATCCAAAAGGCGTCTCACTTGGGGAGCAAAATGATCTTACTTGCTCCTTACTGGCCTCGTCAGGTATGGTTCCCCTATCTTCGGAAATATGCACTGGACGGTCCATGGTTCCTGGATCAGATCCCAGACCTATTAGTTCATCAGTCGGGGCTACTCCACCAGTCCCTCCACACCTTGAAATTAACAGCTTGGCTCCTCCTCTTCCGACTATAGTCAGGAATCATACCTTAGACCCGGAAGTCATACATATCTTATCTTCGGCCCACAAGTCTGCCACTAAGAAATTGTATTCTAGCAAATGGAAGAGATTTGCTGTTTGGGCTCAACTCCGGGGCCTGGGATCCCATCACTATTCCTGTATCGGAAGTCCTGAAATTTCTAACTTCCCTATTCAATCAAGGTTCTTCAGCCTCTACCATCAAGGTTCAATTGGCAGCTATTTCCAATTTTCATGAATCTATAAACCCACCTTTAATGAGCAACAGATTGTGTAAGACCTTCATGAAAGGTGCTGCGCTTTTACGACCTCCGATTTCTCATCCTGCTCCTCCATGGGATCTCGATGTGGTGTTACGTGCCTTAACTTCCTCTCCCTTCGAACCGGCAGCAACATGTGATTTGAAATTTCTATCGTGGAAAACTGCCTTTCTGGTCGCGATTACTTCTGCCAGAAGGGTTTCAGAGCTTCAAGCTTTGTCTGTAAAACCTCCGTACCTGGTTTTTCACAAAGATAGAGTATCTCTCAGGCCAAATACATCCTTTGTCCCTAAAGTTTGTTCTAGTTTTTGTCTACAGCAGTCATTAGAACTTCCTGTTTTCTTTCCAAAGTACTCAAACAAAGCAGAATACATATTCCACACATTAGATGTCCACAGGCAATTGCGTTTTTATTTAGATAGAACCAAACAAACAAGGGAAACAGATAAATTGTTTGTGTCCTTTTCGGATAATAAATTGGGCAAAGCCGTCACAAAGGTCACTATTGTCAAATGGATCAGGGACTGTATTAGTCAAGCTTATTCCTCTTCTAATAAAGAGCTTACGACTTCTGTCAGAGCTCACTCTACAAGAGCTATGGCTACTTCAATAGCATTCCATTCTAAGCTTGCCATTAGTGACATTTGTGCTGCGGCTACGTGGTCTTCCCCGCACACTTTCATTTCCCACTACAAATTGGATGTGGCATCTCAGGGACGAGCTTCATTTGGTTCCACAGTGCTCAGGAGTGTTTTCCAGTGAGCCACCCAGGATTTAGGTGCTAGGGACACTGTCCCATCAGTACAGGGTGTAGGATCACATAACATCTTTTAGTTATGTACTTACCATAACTTTAGATGTTTGAGATCCATCTCGCCTACATTCCCAATAACCCACCCTCCTTCCCCCTTTTTTGAAGATCAGAAGAGATCAGACGGTCCGAATCCTATTGTTTCATCTTGAAACATCTGGCAATGTTATATAAACAAGTTATGTATGTGTGCATGAATGCGGACAAACAAGATCTGGGGGATTAGTGGTGGTGCATCCTGGGATAGAGAATAGCTCAGCCAATAAGAGGCTTCGCTCTATAGCATAGCGTGCCGAGTCGGAGCCGAGGATCGCTCGAGCCCATCAGTACAGAATGTAGGCGAGATGGATCCCAAACATCTAAAGTTATGGTAAGTACATAACTAAAAGTTTCTATCAACCTGGGAGCCCAAGTACCATACAACTTATTGCATGCTTACATTGTTATTAATGTGATAATTTGTGGGGACATCACTCTCTTCAAAGGGGATGATAATGCATTTTTTGGCATTTAGCATGAGGCCATATTTCTGGCACCAGTTATTTGTTTGGGTGAGATCCTCTTGTAGCTTATTCAGAATAAATCAGTAATGTGAATTCTTTACTTTATTGCAAATTTGTTGGGTTATTTTTGTGGATTATAGTATTGTAGGACTGCTGATGTTGACATTTTACGTAGTTGGACTGCTGGAATGGTTTTCCCAGTGAGAAATGCTAGTGCTGTAGTGAATATCTGTTTATTTGTAAAACATATATATATATATATATATATATATATATATATATATATATATATATATATATATTAACTAAGATGTTAGAGTTAACTGTTAGATTAGAGAATTAGAATGAGAATTAGAATTTTAAGGGAAATATTAGTCATTTATTACATTTATTCATTGTTCAAATGCACCTACAGTACAGCCAGGAGATCAACTGTGGTCTTCCGGAGCAACAAAAGAGTTAACTATGTGATATATTTTATATGCGGCCCCAAGACCATTTCTGTTCACTAAATGCGGCCCCTGCAAGCCAAAAGGTTGGACACCCCAATCTAAAGTGAATCTGTGTGTGTGTACACATGCACACATTATATATATATATATATATATATATATATATATATTTCAACCCCTCTCTACTCTAACTTCCCTCTTGTTAGTTCTTTTATAAAAGTGGGATTGTTTCTACCTTTTTTGTGAGGTAAAATGGCAAACAGGTTTTTAAACATGTAGCAAATGCGGGCATAAAATTCCATTATCAGATGTCCATGATCTCTGCTTTTATTGCTTAGGTCCTGAACATGTGCAGTCTTCATGTTCTGTTTTTAAGGCTTTTAACCGTAGAGCATCAATAGACCAGAAGAATAAACTAATTCTCAAGGCACTTCTTCTGTTGGCCTTTGGATAGTCACTTACTGGAGCTCAATCCTCCAAATCTGAGAGAAAAGCACAGAAAAGACTTTCTGAGCAACCTGGTTCTTCTCAATCCCCTTTGGATCCGACCTTCGAACCACTCAAGAAAATTCGAAAAACTTCATCCTAAAGACAAGTCTTCAGATCTGACTTCATCAGACTCCAGATCAGTATCTTTGGATCCAGCTGATCAAGAACCTATAAGGATACCTAGAATTAGGTGTGCATCTTCCTTGGATCCTGTACCCTCTCTGCTTTCATCTCCATTCTTGGAAAGACATTGTCATTCTAGATCACCATCCATAGTCTCTTCCTGTTTGTTCAGAAGTCTCTCAGAAGCCAGTGTGGACAGAATGATGTAAGTATCTGTTGACACAAATTCAGATGGGAGTTCTCCCAGTTCTTACCCCCACGGGTCTGGAGACTTTCACTAGTACACCCTCAGCAGTTTTGGCACCTTCTCCGATCTGTCCTTTGATTTCGGAGCCCTAGAGTCCTGGTGCTGTCTGTTTTGAGTCCAAAGATTGTTTTATCTTTGGATCCAATATCTTCTGCGAGTGCTCCAGGTTCAAGAGTGCCGGCGCCAGAAGACTCTTGGACCCAAAGCTTCATTGTCTGGACCGAGGGGTTGGAGTTAACTCCAAAGTTGTTGGAGCCATCTCTATCCATCAGAGCTTCTGCAGTCAATAGCTCTATTCTGACTCCTGCCTCTGGTGGTGTGCCTTCGGGTCATAGGGAGCCATTGATCTAGACACATGCCTTCTCAGCTCTGATGGTTTCCTTCTCTCCGGGCCATTCTACCTTCATGGTAGTAGAGAGAGTATTCTCTTTTGGAGATCAGATGGGTCCACACCCCCCCCCCCCAGATCTTCCCTTTGGATCTCTAATTTTTTGTGTCATGATCCTCGACAGTCTACTCCACAAGGACAGCCATCCCAAAATCTCCAGGCTACCTAACAGAGTATATTTATTTATTCCGATACTTCTCCCTAACATTGCACTGAAGAAATCCCTAGGAAGAAGTACAAGAGGAAGCACTTGGACTCCCCTCAGGAGTCTGTCACAGAGGATACCGATTTTGATGAAGGGGAAGAGTCCACAATTTCAACATCTGATGACTTGTCATTCAGAGACATCTTAGAGATACTTAAAGGGGTGGCTGATCTACCGATAACCCTTCTCAAGAGGAATCTATGTTCTTGGAGGCATTTGGTTCTGACCCATCTACTTCCTGGGTGACTCCGCCCTCTGATCTGATTGATTTGATCTCTCAGCAGGTATGGGAGGAGGGAGCCCGATTCTTTTGAGCCAGTCTCCAAGGGACCAGATAGGATCCTGGCACCACTGAAAGGAAGGGAATTGTGGAACAAAGTAGTACCAGTGGGTGCTATGGTTGTAGCTGCAGCCACCAGGAAACAACTCGCGGAACAAAGTTCCTCTGTTCATGCTCCTAACATGGAGTCTGGGGAGCTGAACCGCTTTGGGAAGCCTCTGTATGCATCAGCTACCTTTACACGCAGGTCTCTGAATTACATGGCACACTTCACCAGATTACAGAGGGATTTGATCAAAGAACTTTTAAAATCTGTCTGTTTCTTCACAGTTGCCGACACTTCAGTCTATTTCAAAGTCATCTGTGAGCCTTATTTAATGTGCAGCTGAAGGAGCCTCAAGGGTAGTGGGTTCAGGTATTTCAATCAAGAGACATACCTAGATCTATCTGTGTGATTTTGCCAGACTCCAAGTCATTCTTCATCAGTGCTCCTTTTGACAGAAGTTTGTTATTCGGCCTCAGGGTGAAAGTCACTTTCTCCAGGTACTAGCAACATAAGACCCTTTCTGCAGTGGGTATACGTCCTTTTTTGAGGATTCAACGAGGTGGTCGGAAAGTGTGGTTCAGGAAATCCCAGGGTCCATGCCATGATCCACGTGGAGAGAGTTCCCCAGGGGCAGAGGGGGAACTCGAATGGGAGACGCCATCCACACTGCAGAGGAGGCCCGCAGAACCAGGAGTCTAGCGATTCTTTTTCTGAGATGACCCTATCAGCGCTCGTGAAAGGCGGCCCAATTGCCCACCTCTGGAAGCAGTCAGGGTTGCTTATCCCTGCATTAGATAGCCTGGCTAGACATTACAAAATATACTTTAAGTGCAGAAGATTATTTCTAGAGGTTATATAATTCCCTTTTCCCTATCCCCTCCATTAGTAAACAAAATTCCCGATGTTTCACCCAGTCAGAGGAAAACAGCAGCTCTGGAAATGCAAAAGCTATTAGTCATTCAAGAGGTCCCCCAGACCAAAAAGGATCTGGCACTTGAGTAAGATTCTTTTTAGTGCCAAAGAAAACAGAGGACTGGAGACCAATTATGGATCTCAGCATTCTGAAAAAATCAGTTCAGCATACCGAGTTCTGGATGATCACACTTCAGTCCAACTTTCCTTTTCTGCATAAGGACGACTGGATGTGCTCAGTAGATCTCCAGGACACGTGCTATCACATAAAATGAACACACGATCCAGGAGATATCCATGCTTCTGGCTGGGAGCCAGTCACTACCAATTAATAGTACTGCCCTTTAACCTCACCACAGCATCCAGGGTGTTCACCAAATACATGGCAGTAGTAGCAGCTCACTTGAAACTGCAGGGATTCTAGGTGTTTTCATGTCTAGAGGACTGTCTCATAACTGCTTCAACCAAGCATCTGCTGATAGCTTGAGACTATGTACTGCAGGTTTGTTCCAGCCTCAATTACAATTGCAACAAATCTCATCTTCAGCCATCTCAGACATTTGAGTTGGTGGGGGCCGCCTTCAACTAGATGTCAACGACAGCTTGTCTCCCTTTGCCAAGGGTTTAAACTATTCATTTCAAGTCAACAAAATTCTTCAAAACTCATTCACATCAGCCAGACTTATTTTACGGACTCTGGGATACACGTCCGCAGCAATTGCTGTAGTTCCACTAGTAAAATAGCATATGAGAATTCTTTAAGAGATTTGCAACCTAGTGGTCCATTCTACATCAGTCAATGTCAACCAAGATCAGTGTAACACAGGTCTGAAAGCAGTATTTTTGGTGGTGGATTCACTCGTATTAAATTTTACAAGGTTGTCCATTCATCCTCCCTCAGCACAAGGCCATAGTGACCATGGGAGCTTCCCAGATCAGGTGGAGGGGGGCATTTCTTGGGAAAAACTGTTCAAGGAACATGGTCCCCAGAGGAGGCCAGCACGCATGTCAGTGTACTGGAGATGAGGGCAGTGATCCTAGCATTGCAGGTATTCCAAGACTCTCTCCCTTCCAGAACTGTTGTGATTCAAATGTACGATATGTCTGTAGTAGGACACATCAACAAAAAAGGAGCCGCCAGATCTTACCCCTTATGTCTAGAAGCTACAAGTGTGTGGCAATGGATGATCTCTTGCAGTCGATTTCTGATAGCAACGCACATACCTGGAAATTCAACTTGATAGCTGATAACTTGAGCAGGTACATATTACTACCTCACGAGTGGTCTCTCAACAAAAAGGTTGCAGAAGTGATATTCCGCCAGTGGTGCCAACCAAGCTGCAATCTATTTGCATCTCCTGTGGAACAACAAGTTCAACAGGTTCTTTACCCTAATCCTCCTGCTGGGGGAATTGCCGTGAGATGCCCCCAAGTCTCCTCTATGCTTATCCTCCAGCTCCATTAATTCGCATATTCCTACAGAAAGCATCCAGATTGAAGAACAAGGTTGCCCGCATTGCCCCTTATTGGCCTCGACAGATTTTGTTTCCCTTCCTTTGGCCTCATCTAGTTCACCCACCTTGGATTCTGGATCCAGTTCCAGACCACCTGTTTCACCTGACAGACATTACTAGTCTTGATATCGTGGGCCTAAAGCTGACCATATTGTATCTTCAATTCTGTTGATAGCCAGAAAACTGAAGCTGTGTTCCCCAGTTTGCCACATTCTTTTGTCATCCGACAAGCCTTCCACTAGAAAAATTTACAAGCGCAAATGGAAAAGATTTGTCAATGTGGGCGCAGCAACACGACTTCAATCCTTTTTCAGCACCAGTGCCTAAAATTCTTGAATTCCTGGCTTCTATTTTTAATGAGTTTAGTTGACCTATGGTTAAGAAGTAGTTAACTACCATCTCCAGTTTCTATATTGGAGTTGATAATTCTACATTGGCTTCTTTACATCTTTGTAAGGCATTTGTAAAAGGAATCTTTCTACTCGAACCACCCTTTAAAGACCCCCTTCCACTGTGGGATCTGGATTTAATGTTACCGTCCCTAACTCAAAAAAACATTTGAACCAGCTGCAAAATGTGAATTGAAATATGTGACTTGGAAAACTATATTTTTGATAGCCATAACATTGGCCAGGAGAATTTCAGAACTTCAAGTTTTATCTTCTAAGCCTCCTTATTTAATTTTTCATAAGGATGGGGTGTCCCTAAGAACCAATCCTTCCTTCCTAAGGTGGTGTCAGGATATAACATTAATCAATCTGTTAACCTTCCAGTCTTCTTTCCAAATTTTTCAAACAGAGGTGAATACATTTTGCACTTATTGGATGTTCAATTATGCTTTTGTCTACACATATCAAAGAAATTTAAGAAATCCGCTCAGTTGTTTGTATCCTTTTCAGGAACCAGATTGTGTTAACCAGTTTCAAAAGTAACCTTATCAAAATGGGTGACATGCATTTCCTTTGTCTATAAGAAGTCTGATCTGATCTTGCCAAAGTCTGTAAGAGCCCATTCAACCAGGCCCATGGCAACTTCATCAGCTTTTTTATCCAGGTCTTCCATGGATATTTGTGCGGCTTCAGCTTGGGCTAACCCTCATACTTTTATTACTCATTGCAAGCTGGATCTAATCTCTAGGGTAAAAGCAGCCGTCGGCTCAACAGTACTCAGGAATATCCTTCTTTGGAGTCCACCCAGGATTCAGGTAGCTGGGGACTCTGTCCCATATGTTGAGGAATATAAAGAAGTTGCATACTGACCATAACTTTCCAACCTTTCCATCTGTGTTGTCTATTTTCATTCTTCCTTACCGTCTTATTCTAGATGTCTGGAAGAGCGGAAAAGTATTATAGGAACCAAAGTTTGTTCTATTTGAGCTGCACATAGTGAATTTCCATGTTAAAGCTAGAATTTCATTACATCGTACAATAAGCTTCGAACAAGATCTGGAGAATGAGGTGGACTACTACATTATTGGAAGGGAGGAGCTTGAGAGCTTCTAGTATCCACAAGCTGTGAAACAGCAGCTGAGTAGGATCCGAGGATCAGACCCGAACCCATATGTTGAGGAAGAATGAAAATGAACAACACAGATGGAACATTATAGTGAGTACCTAACTTCTTTTTTCTTTAGTTATAGCCATTTGCTAACTCAACATTCCTGACAGAGTACTGTGTAGGACATTTTTAAAATCTGCCACATTCTTACATTCTGAAAAATGTTCCCTCTTTCTTCTCCCTTTCACATCACACCTCCAGCATTTCCTGTCTTGTCTAACTGAGCAAGAATTCTCTGAAGTCTGCTTGTGGTATTAAATGCCTATGCAAACACTTCCAAGCAAAAATCCTAAATCTTCTGGCCTTCATTTCATACTTGAGAGCCATAGTGACCTACTATTCCTGTGTAAATTGCCTTTCTAATCTCTCTTCCCAGTCTCTTCCCAACTGCATCCGATAGACTCTTTTTATGAGCTTCTGCTGAAAATGGGCCATTGGCTCTGTTGGACTTTCCTGCTTATCAACGTACAAATATCTAATTGATAAATTGAGTAATTGTTAGAGAAAAAATATATGAAAAGGAAAAATCTTTATAATGGTTTGTTTGCTGTTTTAAAACTGTATGTGAATGAGGTGGGTTTTTCATAATGGTTAAGGTCCCTACCTCATAGACACAAGGTACAAGATTTGATTCTGACCTCAGGTTATTGGCTAAGCATAAAATGCCCCTTCATAGCAGTTAGCCTGGCATTCACCTATGTTTGTACCCATGTTATTGTTTAGTCTATGAAGTTAATAAAGGTGTTAAAAAATGAGCCAGAGGGCAGTAGAGTGTAAGAAAATGCTGCTTTCCTTTGTAGATGTTCATGTTTCACTGTTGCAGTCATTACATTTGGGTTATCTGCTTGCAGGTAGCCCTCAGTCGGCCTGATTAACAAAGTCTTGGGTCCTGCGTCGGTTGCTGTCCCTTCTTCCATGACGTCAGGGGTATAAAACATGCAGCCAATGCCATTACATCAGTCTTTCTTGCCGTGCGGTGCCTGAAGCAGAAGCAGTTCACAAGTACCGGTCGGCCGACTCCTGAAATTTTCGTTTTCAAGTTTCAGAATCAAAGTCTTCAACAAAAGCTAAGTACCCCGTTAGGGAAACTTTTTCTTGCTCCTTACCGATGTCCGTAAAAATTAGTAATTGCATTACGTGTGGAAAGCAAATACCTCATAAAGATTTTCATTCGTACTGTATTCCTTGCCTAGACCCTGACCACGAAGTAACTTGCTGTCAGTTTTGTGCATTATTTAATCAGCGCACTATCCGTCGTCGTTATATTTTCACCTCTAAATATTTCGGTTCTCAGTTTAATTATCCAGAAATGTCATCTGTTAGCCATCCGACTACAGGGATTCCGAAAAAACGCAAAGATAAAGACAGAGACAGGCCGCCGAGGTCCAAAACTGCCAACAACACTTCTCCTAAGCCAGTCACCAGTTTGCCGGTACTCAGGCACTTTTGCAGCACCTGATACCCTCTGCTTCTAATTCACAGACCTCTACTGAGACCCATTCGGAGTTCAGTATGCCGCAAAATACTTCAACTATGGAACCCGTGGATGTCTCTACCTTGGATGGGTCCAGAGCTGCTGTGCCAGGCACCGGCTTCTGAGGGTGTATTCAGACCTACGGACTTGCATATTAAACCGATGCCTCCTTCTTTACTTAGGCCAAAAATCTCGATCCATGCCTAAAAAACCGACGCCCAGGCCACATGCTCAGGCCTCTATGCCTAAAAAACAAGCGATTAGAATGGCTGAAGATCTAATAACTCTAATCAGGGGTAGCACCCCCCCCCCCCAATTCTAAGAGGCCTAGGACTGAAGTTGATTATGAATCTTCTGATCAGGATTCTGATTTTTCTGATGATCTGGATTTGCCCTTATCTACTTGTGAAGATTCTGATGCAGAGGACTCCATTCCCTCTGCTTCCCCTTGTGAGGATTTTTCTTTTGGGGAAACCACTGGAAAAGCCAGGATTTTTTTGATTAAAAAAAGAGGCTTAGGGATTTCCTTCTCCTACCTCAGCATAGGTCTTTAGCTATTCCTCCTGTACTAGACATTGTTGATGATGCTTTTTCGGAGTCTAGTTTGGCCCCTGATTCCCTGCCTCCTGCTCCCAGAAAACCTGACAGATACTACAGGGTACCTGAGTCCCACAAGTTCCTTTTTAAAAATCCTATTGCAGATCCAGAGACTATATCACAAGGGCCTAAGGGCATTAAGGCTTCTACTGCTAAAAATCCTACCCCTTCTGATAGAGACTCCAGGGCGCTGGATAGATGGGGTAAGAAGGTTTATGCTTCTGCAACTTTGGCCATTAGGGCTTTAAACTGCCAGTTTCATATGTTAAAGTATCAGCAACATGTTATTGGACTGCCTAAACAGAAAATTATGTTGATTCCTGACTGTGTGGAAAATAAAGAATTACAGGATTTAATGCATTCTGCTGAAAAAGTTGGAAAACATATTTTGCAATGTGGATGTCCTTCAAGAATGCAACTGCAGTCATAACATGTGGGTTGTCCTGCCTTAGGCAGCCCTCGGTCGGCCGGATTCCAAAGTCTGGGTCCGACGTCGGCTGATGTCGCATTTCTCTCCGACGTCAGAGCGGCTTGAGTATATAAGCATCAGCCGACGCCATTTTCTTCAGTCTTTCTTGCCGCGCGGTGCCCGAAGCAGAAGCAGTTCGCAAGTGCCGGTCGGTCAGCTCCTGTATTCTACGATACCGAAGTCATCAAAAAAGCTAAGTACCCCGTTGGGGACCTTTTCTTGCCTCAGCCGATGTCAGAAATTACTGAAAAAGTTAACAATTGTCTTTCTTGTGGTAAACAAATACCTCATAAGGATTTCCACTCTTACTGTCTCCCTTGCCTGGGCCCAGACCACGACGTCTCGGCCTGTGTAGCCTGTGCTCGCTTCAACAAGCGCACTCTCAGGCGCCGGGCGGAGTTCGCTGAAGATTTTTTCGGCGATAATTTTGCTTACACCATGCCGTCGGATCTTCCGACATCGCAAACCTAAAGCGAAAAGACCGGGACCGACATCCTCGGCCCGCGTCTACCACCGACTCCAAGCCAAAACCTAGCGCGAGTGCTCCGGTTCCCTCTGACGGTCTCTCCACCGCTCCGAACCGAAGACACCGCATTACCGACGACTCCAATTCCAGACATTACTCCGACGCCAGTTATAGATTTTCCTCCGGATACCGAAGCCGAGGAAATGCCCGAGACCATTGCTGTAGACAAGGTCACTCCTGCTTGTGGAGCTGCCAGGCCCCCTATGGCCATGTCTATTAAGGCCTACACTAGGGCTAAGGCAGCCAGCAAAACAAAGCATATTACTTCTAAACCCTTACCTCAGCCGACTCCAGAGACACAAATTATGTCCATGGCTGCTGGTTTGATTTCCATGATTAGAGGTTCACAGGCCCATCCTGAGAGAGGATCCCAGCCTACTCCTGATAAAAGGCCCCGGGTTGAACCCTCTGACCCTACTCATTCAGATGAAGATTCTGAGGGCTCTGTCCACTCTGATAGCCAGGAAGAGCTCTTCCAGACCTACGAGGACTCGGATGCAGAAGATTCCATCCCCTCAGCCTCCCCTCCTGAGGATATTTCTTTTGGGGAAGTTCTGCACACCATGAGGGAACATTTCAAGTGGCAAGGCCAGGAATATTCTGATTCTAGGAAACGCCTTAGGGCTTTCCTTAAGAAGCCTCAGCACAGGCCTTTAGCTATTCCTCCTGTACTTGATGTTCTGGATGATTTGTATTCTGACTCTAGTGCTACCCCTGATTCTCTTCCTCCTGCTCCAGCCAAGCCAGACAGGTATTACAGGGTCCCAGAAACTCATTCCCATTTATTCAGGGCCCACACTGCTGATTTGGAAACTATTTCACAGGGGCCTAAAGGAGTTTCAGCCTCCACCTCAAAAAATCCTTTGCCCTCCAACAGGGAAGCTAGGTCATTAGAGAGATGGGGCAAAAAGGTTTACACATCCACTACCTTATCTATGAGAGCTTTAAATTGCCTTTTCCGTATGTTACAATATCAGGATTATCTGTTAGAAGATTTACAAAAAACATTAGCCACTCCTGATCCTTTAGACAGGAGACTTTGCAGGAAGCTGTACATAACACTCAGCAAGTAAGCAATCACTTCCTGCAATGTGGATATGATGCACTGGAAGCTTCATGTAGGGCAGCTATGACAGGGGCAGTCATTCGTAGACATGCTTGGTTAAAAGATCAACCTCTACCAGATCATGTAAAAGCAAAACTTCTGGATGCACCTTTGGAAAAGAACAAGCTTTTTGGTGCAAATGCTAAGGATGTGTTAAAGACCATCGAAGAAAAAGCAAAATCAGTTCAGACTGTGAAAGATTTCCTCCAGGTTCAACCCCCCAGATTCAGTAGGAATTGGCCTTCCAAAAACTGGTCCTTTCCTAATCCAGAAAAGTTTCAAAGGGGTAAGAACAGACGTGGCCGAGGAAGAGGCGCAATACAGAGGCCCTTACAGGGGACAACAATGGCAGCCAGGAAACCAAAGAAGTGATGCAGGGGTTTCACCTGCCCCACAACCACAATCGCAATGACTTTCCTCTACTACCGCCTACCAGGGAACAACTAGAAGCTCCCTTGGGCGGGAAATTATCTCTGTTTGCAGAAAACTGGCACAGACTGACAAAGGACATATGGATTTTGGACATTATAGACCGAGGGTACAGGTTTCATTTTCATACCTTACCAAGAAAACAAGGCATGCCAAACCTGCCACAAAATCAGAGGGCAGAGGCTATCAAACAAATCACTCTGCTGACTCGGATGAAAGCAATAGAAAGAGTTCCACAACAAGAACAAGACCAGGGGTTTTACTCAAGACTGTTCCTTGTTCCAAGAAAAGAATCTCAATGGAGACCAATACTGGACTTGTCCGCATTAAACACCTTTCTCATAGTACCAAAGTTCAAAATGCTGACTCTACAGCAACTCCTTTCCATGCTGGGCAAGGGGTCGTGGCTGATTACTCTGGACCTCAAGGAGGCATACCTGCATGTCCCTATCAGACACAGCTGCAGAAGATACCTCAGATTTCTTGCAGGGCCAGAGCATTATCAATTCTCAGCATTGCCATTTGGCTTATCTACTGCCTAGAGTATTTACAAAATGCCTGGCTTCAGTAATTGCTCATTGCAGGCTCCAGGGCATACAAATTTACCCGTACCTGGACGACTGCCTCATACAAGCGGACGACAAATTGATGTTGACAAAAAACTGGATTATGTCATACGATTACTTCAAGCTCTGGGATACACAGTCAACTTCCAAAAGTCAAGACTGCACCCATCCCAGCAAATAATCTTCTTAGGAGCCAAACTAGACACAGCCGCTCAGATGGCTTACCTGACAGAAGACAAGCAAGAGAAGTTAACTCATTACTTCAAAGGTTTAGCAAAACTCACCCAGATGACTGCAAGGAGATTCCTACAGGCCCTGGGTTACATGGCATCCTGCATTCTCCTGGTTCCATTAGCAAGACTACACATGAGAAAGCTTCAATGGTACCTAAAAAGCATTTGGTCTCAACACAGCAACAACTTGGAGACAATCATACCACTCATTCCATGCCTACAAAAGGAATTCCTATGGTGGGCCTCGGTGAGCCAGGCAAACACAGGTATGTCATTCAAAAAACCACAGATAACACAGACCATGACTACAGATGCCTCAGACCTCGGATGGGGAGCGCACATGGAAGGCAGGTGTATACAAGGACAATGGTCTCCAAAGGAAACACATCTGCATATAAACCAAAAGGAAATGTTGGCAGTAATGCATGCCATCGAGGCCTTTCAACACCAACTCCAGCAAGGCCATTTAATGATACGGGCAGACAACACCACTGTGATGTGGTACATAAACAAGCAAGGGGGCACCCACTCATACCCCCTTTGCAGACTGACAATGCAACTTTGGGAGAAATCACTGAGTCTAAACATCCAGCTACAATCCCAGTTTGTTCCAGGAAAAGACAATGTGTTGGCGGACAGCCTAAGCAGGAATTTCACAGATCCACACGAGTGGAGGTTACATCCGAAGGCCTTCAGACAACTCACTTCGACATGGGGCAAGCCAGAAGTGGACCTATTTGCCTCTCACCTCAACCATCTTCTACCAAAATTCTGCACAAGGACATACCACCCAAAAGCTTGGAAAATAGATGCCCTCTCATTCAACTGGAACTCCCTAGCAATCTATGCATTCCCACCTCTGCCACTGATGACCTCAGTATTACTAAAAATCAAAGCAGAGAAACCCAAGGGAATCATAATAGCTCCGGACTGGCCAAGACAACACTGGTACCCACTACTACGGAGCATATGTCTCACCAGGAGGTGGGCCCTTCCACAGTGGCCTCTACTTTTGACTCAACACAATTTCGAAACACTGCATCCAAATCTTCAAACACTACAGCTAACAGCCTGGGAGATCCCATAAATAACTTCAGCTTATCTCTCTCCAAGGAAGTTCAGCGGATACTAACATAGGCTCGAAGACCATCCACCAGAAAGGTTTACTTAGCAAAGTGGAAAAGATTCAGCATTTGGAATACCAGCAAGGGACATTTGTTGAACATCCCACTCATCTTGGAATACTTGGCAGATATGTTAAAGAACGGCCTCTCATATTCTTCCATAAAGATACATGCATCTGCTATTTCAGCTAGATACAACACTGACCCTCCGGTGTTTTCTCACCCCTTACTAAGGCAATTCCTCAGGGGAATCAAGAACATTAAGCCACCAAGAAAGGCCCCGGTGCCAGCCTGGGACCTCAATTTTGTCTTAGAAAAACTGACCCTACCTCCTTTTGAACCAGCAGCTTCAGTTGACTTGCAATTTCTCTCATGGAAGACAGCTTTCCTGTTGGCAATTACCTCAGCAAGAAGGGTTTCGGAGCTACAGGCCCTAATGGCAATACCACCCTTTATTATTTTTCACAGAGACAGGGTCTCATTAAGGACCAACCCTACTTTTATGCCAAAGGTGGTATCTAGGGTTTCTTTAAATCAAGCCATTCATCTGCCTGCTTTTCCCCAATCCTGAGAATAAGGGGGAAAGACTGTTGCATACCTTGGACATTCACAGACAACTTCGATACTACCTGGACAGAACCAAGGCCAGCAGGAAGTCTGAACAACTTTTTGTAGCTTACGCCCCTGCAGTCCAAGGAAAAGCAATTTCAAAACAGACTATTTCTAAATGGATCGGACATTGCATCAGATTCTGTTATTCCTTTCATGGAAAGACTGTTCCAGCCAATGTCAGACCACATTCCACCAGAGCTACAGCCACCTCTACAGCATTCTTACGAGGGGTGCCTACCAAGGACATTCTAGAAGCTGCTACATGGAGCTCCGTGCATACATTCTCCAAACACTACAATCTCCCTCTATACTCCAGATCCAGAGCAGGCTTTGCTTCGGCAGTCCTGCAGGGTTTGATTGCCACTCCATCTTTTCCCTAGAGCATTCCTCCTCCCCCAGCTAAGCTATGGTATTCTACCCACATGTTATGACTGCAGTTGCATTCTTGAAGGACATAGTACAGTTTTGTACCTACCATAAATGTAGATGTCCGATAGACATGCAACTGCAGTCGGATTTTCCCTCCCTCCATACCCCTCTATGCCTAGGGTCCACTCCTATCCCTGTTACTCTTAGCTGGGGATATCTGTTATGGTGTATTTGTTTTATTGCTCATTTATTTGTTTGGAATCCTGTTTTTGTCTTCCAATTTGATTACAGCCTTCCTTGGAGGGCACCTGGCATCTGGGGCAAGAAACACTGAAGAAAATGGTGTCGGCTGATGCTTATATACTCAAGCCGCTCTGACGTCGGAGAGAAATGCGACATCAGCCGACGTCGGACCCAGACTTTGGAATCCGGCCGACCAAGGGCTGCCTGAGGCAGGACAACCCACATGTTATGACTGCAGTTGCATGTCTGTCGGACATCTACATTTATGGTAGGTACGAAACTGTACTTTTTGATTCATTAGAGGCCTCTTGCATGGCTGCTGTTACTGGGTCTGTGCTCAGAAGGCATTCTTGGCTTAGGGAGCAATCTTTGCCTGATCATGTTAAAGCTAAATTGTTGGATGCTCCTTTCAATCAGGATTGCCTGTTTGGTAACAAGGCTGAGGAATTTCTTAAAAAGATGGAAGATAAAGCTAAATCTATGCAAACTGTTAGATTTTTTTACAAGTTCAGCCTCCTAGATTTAGTAGGCACTGGCCCTCTAAGAATTGGTCCTTTCCAACCCCTTTCAGGTCTTCTCAAGCCAAACCCAGACGCAACAAACCCCCAAGTTTCAGTCCCAGGGGACTCTCAGAACTAAGCAGTGGGGGGCCTCCACTTCCAAATCTGAGAATAATAAGACTCCCCTTATGGTAAACTGTCTGAATCACTTCCTTTTAAAATTTCCAAGCACTTCCCAACTGACTGCCCCTTTGGGTGGAAAGATTGCTCTTCATGCAAAGAATTGGGAACTCATTTCCCAGGACAAATGGGTTTTAAATATAGTGTCCCAGGGATAGAGATTTCACTTCCACATGTTGCCAACACCAAGCGGGTGGCCGGACCTACCCCCAAATCAGTGGGCAGAGGCCCAAAAACAAGTACTTTCTCTCTTAAGCATGGGGGCTTTTCAACTGGTACCAGAAGAGGAAAAGGGGCAATGTTTCTACTCAAGACTTTTCCTGGTACACAGAAAAGGCAATTCATGGCGTCATATCCTGGACCTGTCTACTCTAAAATTCAAGATGCTGACTCTTCAATTACTTCCTATGCCAGGAAAGGATGCCTGGTTGGCAGCACTAGATTTAAAAGAAGCATACCTGTACATCCCAATCAGGGAATCTTGCAGAAGATACCTACACTTCAAAACAGGCTACACATCGTAGACTTGGAAGCTTACCTGCACATTCCAATAAGGGAATCTTGCAGGAAATGCCTACGCTTCAAGGCAGACTCCATGCACTTTCAGTTCTCTGCACTGCCTTTTGGCTTATCTACTGCGCCCAGAGTATTCACAAAGTGCCTAGCTCCAGTTATTGCATTTTGCAGGCAAAGAAATATTCAAATATACCCATACCTGGATGATTGTCTAATTCAGGCAGAACGCCAGGACATACTTTTTAATCATCTGGCTTTTGTACAAAGGGTTCTAACTTGTGGGGTACACCATAAACAAAAAGAAATCACACCTGGTACCCTGTCGTCAAATTATATTCCTGGGAGCAAGCTTGAATACAACTTCCAAGATGGCTTACCTCATGCCAGAGAAACAAATTAATTTGACAACCTGCTTCAAACAAGTGGCCACAAAACCTTGCTGTATCTGCAAGACAAGTACTGCAAGCCTTGTGGTTCATGGCCTCCTGCATTCTTCTAATTCCATATGCAAGACTGCATATGAGGAAACTGCAGTGGTATCTAAAAAGCCTATGGTGTCAACATTCTCAAGACCTAGAAAAAGTGATTCCTGTCATACCTTGACTATGCCTAGAGTTCCTTTGGTGGGTAGAGGTTTGCCAGCACAACAAGGGACTACTTTTCACACCACTCCCTGCTGCCCAAACCCTAACAACAGACACATCAGACTATGCATGGGGGGGGGGCTCACCTGGCAGGAAAGTGCATTCAGGGCAAATGGAACCCAAGTCAAATGCACCTGCATATCAATCAAAAAGAAACATCAGCTGTACAGAATACTCTGACAGCCTTCAAGGACCACATTCTTCAGGACAAATAATGGTAAAGACGGACAACACCACTGTTATGTGGTACATAAACAAGCAGGAGGGGTACACATTTTTACCCCCTCTGCAGACTAGCCATGGCATTGTGGAACACAGCCTTGAGCTACCAAGTGCACCTACAAGCTCAATTCCTGCCAGGAAAATTAAATACACTGGCAGACGGACTAAGCAGAAACCTCATGGACCCACACGAGTGGAAACTGGAACCAAGGATTTTCAACATGTTGACAAGCAAATGGGGAAGCCCAGATATAGATCTGTTTGCCTCTCCCCATAACTACCAATTGGACAAATTTTGCACAAGGACTCCCAACAAACAAGCCTAGAAAGTGGATGCTTTGTCCTTCAGCTGGAAAAACCTATCAGTCTATGCCTTCCCCCCTCTGCCCTCCAAAGTCCTACTAAAAATCAAACAGGACAAACCAAGGATGATTTTGATTGCTCCAGACTAACCGCGCCAACACTGGTACCCCCTCCTGCGCAATGTGTCACAATTATCTCCATGGCACCTGCCTCAGACTCCCTTCCCTGCTATCTCAGCAGGAGAACCAGATTCTGCACCCTCAGCTTCTAACACTGAACCTTGCAGCCTGGCTAATTACTTAATTTCTCCTTTACCATCCTTCAGCAAACCTGTGATGGATATCATTTTAGAGGCAAGGAGGCCAAGTACTAGAAAATCTTATGCTGAAAAATGGGAAAGATTCTGTGCCTGGAACCAATCTCAAGGGATGAGCACAGCAGCGCCCAGTTTACCTCAGATTTTACAATACTTAACTGAGATGCTTCACAAGGGCCTGTCTTTTTCCTCCATTAAAATCCACGCCTCAGCCATTTCCGCTCATTATAACACAGAACCTCCCTTCTTCTCTCATCCACTGCTCATGCAGTTCCTCAGAGGGGCCAAAAATTTGAGACCACCCAGGAGAGCTCCAACCCCAGCATGGGACCTTAACTTTGTCTTGGAGAAACTCACTGTACCTCCTTTTGAACCAGCTGCTACTGCAGACTTAAAATTTATTTATTGGAAAACTGCTTTCCTTTTAGCAATCACTTCAGCTCGAAGGGTATCTGAATTACAGGCCCTTATGGCAGTGGAGCCTTTCATCATCTTTCATGCGGACAGGGTGTCCCCTCAGAACCAATCTGTCCTTCATGCCCAAGGTGGTATCCAGTGTGGCTCTTAATCAGTCCATTCATTTGCCAACCTTCTTTCCCAATCCACAGAATAAAGGGGAACGGATACTGCATCCCTTAGATGTGCACAGACAACTTAGATCCTACTTGGACAGGACTAAACCTCAAAGGAAATCTGAGCAACTGCTGGTGGTATTTGCTGCAGGGGCAAAGGGGAAGGCTATTTCAAAGCAAACAGTTTCTAAATGGATAAGCCGTTGCATTCATTTCTGCTCTAAGCACCATAGAAAACCTATCCCCCAGGGGATCAGACCTCACTCCACCAGGGCTGAATCTACCTCTACAGCCTTTCTCAGCGGCGTCTCTACCAGGGACATCCTAGAAGCTGCTACTTGAAGTTCTGTACATACTTTCACCAAGCATTATCATTTGCCAATTTTCTCTAAATCCAGAGCTGGCTTTGCCACTGCAGTCTTGCAGGGCCTTATAGCTGGTCCTAATGCTATCTGAATTCCTCCTCCCCAACCATAGCTTTGTGAATCTACCCAAATGTAATGACTGCAACAGTGAAACATGAAGAACATAGTACAGTTGTATACACGTACCATAAATGTAGATGTTCAAGTGTATTCACTGTTGCAGTCCTGGTTACCCTCCCTCCAGCTCCCTAACTTCTTTTGACTATACCTCTACTTTCCTTTACTATGTTTAAAAGCCTTTTTAGTGTATTTGCTTTTTTGTTGGAGGTGTATCTTTGTACTTTTATATTTAATTGCTTCCCATTAGGGGGGCACCTGACATCTGGGGCAAGAAAAACTGATGTAATGGTGTTGGCTGCATGTTTTATACCCCTGACGACCTGATGTCATGGAAGAAGGGACAGCAACCGATGCAGGACCCAATACTTTGTTTATCAGGCCGACTGAGGGCTACCTGCAAGCAGATAACCCAAATGTAATGACTGCAACAGTGAGGTCACTCGAACATCTACATTTATGGTAAGTGTACACAACTGTACTGTCTTGATGCAGAGAAAGCATTCACTAGAACCAGCTGAGATTTTGGGTAAGGCAAGTAGCATTTGCATTCTGTTGAAAGGAATAATGTTAGTAAGGAGGTTATGTAAAAGGTTTGGAGGCAAGAGTTAATGTGGGGAAGGTTCCAGTCTGACAAGCTTTGTTTAAACAGAGGAGCCAAGCAAGGATGTCTTCTTTCCCCTTTGATATTTGCTAATATTTAGAGGCATTAGCAAAGAAAATAAACTCACAAATTCAGGGATATAACTGGTGTGGTATCAAGACAATTTAGCATTATTTGCAGATGTTATTTTGTGTGTGATAAATTCAGAAAAATGACATGTTGATGATGTGGAAAATTCTGATATAGTTTCAAGACCTTTTGGGATATAAAATAAAAGAAGATAAAGAAAATGCTAAAAGCATGAAAGCTATGTACTTAGTTATGAATTGGCTTATCAGTGCCCGTACTTTGGGGGCATAAGATGAATTATTTAGGTGTATGTATTAAAAAGGATTCTTTTGTGACAGTAAGGATATGTGAGGAGAAACTAAAGAAAAGCCAGTGCAAGATGTGAGAAACTGGAAGGTCTTCATTATGGGTATACATAAGATAAAAGCAGCAAAAATATTTTTAGCCCTTTCAGCAGGGGTGGCTCGTGGTATAGGACTGCTGGGCTGCAGCCCCCCCCAAATTCTGACAAAAAAAAAGTTTAGTTATTTATACACACTAGTAGCAGTGCAAACTGCAAACTAGTGTGTAACGTCGAGGATGTGATGATTCGCGGAACTTGGAGTTGCACGCATGCGTGCTTGAGTTCCGCTTTAAAGAAAAAAAGAAAAAAACGTTGTCACCTGTTTTAATAACATTCCAGGTATCAGTGAAGATGCCCAGAAATCATTGGAGTTTTAATCTCACTGAATTAGAATATAACTGAACTGTTAAGTCAGCAGCCATGTCATCTAAGTACGACGTGGCTGCTGATTAGTCCTCCTGTTGCTCTCGCATTCTGTTCCCGCACTTAAGTTACAGTTTGCGAGCAAGAGAGGTCGATGGATGGGTATGAAGAGGATTAAGAATGGAAAGGCTGTTGGTACAGATGACATACCTGTGGAAGCATGGAGGTGTTTAGGAGAAATGGCAGTAGAGTTTTTAACTAGATTGTTTAATGAAATCTTGAAAAGTGAGAGGATGCCTGAGGAATGGAGAAAGTGTTTTGGTACCGACTTTTAAGAATAAGGCTGATGTGCAGAGCTGTATTAACTACAGAGGGATTAAATTGATCAGTCACAGCATGAAGTTATGGGAAAGAGTAGTGGAAGCTAGGTCAAGAAGGGAGGTGATTAGTGATCAGCAGTATGGTTTCATGCCAGGAAGGAGCACTACAGATGTGATGTTTGCTCTGAGAGTGTTGATGGAGAAGTACAGAGAAGGTCAGAAGGAGTTGCATTGCGTCTTTGTGGACTTAGAGAAAGCATATGACAGGGTGCCTAGAGAGGAGTTGTGGTATTGTATGAGGAAGTCTGGAGTGTCAGAGAAGTATATAAGAGTGGTACAGGATATGTACGAGGGTAGTGTGACAGCGGTGAGGTCTGCGGTGGGAGTGACAGATGTGTTTAAGGTGGAGGTGAGATTACATCAAGGATCAGCTCTGAGCCCTTTCTTATTTGCAATGGTGATGGACAGGTTGATAGACGAGATTAGACAGGAGTCCCTGTGGACTATGATGTTTGCAGATGACATTGTGATCTGTAGTGAGAGTAACAGGTGGAGGAGACCCTGGAGAGGTGGAGATATGCAGTAGAGAGAAGAGGAATGAAGGTGAGCAGGACTAAGACAGAATATATGTGCGTGAATGAGAGGGGGGGGGGATAGAGGAATGGTGAGGATGCAGGGAGTAGAGGTGACGAAGGTGGATGAGTTTAAATATTTGTGATCAACAGTTCCGAGTAATGGGAGTGTGGAAGAGAGGTGAAGAAGAGAGTACAGGCAGGATGGAGTGGGTGCAGAAGAGTGTCAGGAGTGATTTGTGACAGACAAGTACCAGTAAGAGTGAAAGGAAAGGTCTACAAGTGGGTAGTGAGACCAGCTATGTTATATGGGTTGGAGACAGTGGCATTGACAAAAAGGCAGGAGTCAGAGCTGGATGTGGCAGAGTTAAAGATGTTAAGATTTGCACTGGGTGTGACGAGGGTGGACAGGATTAGGATTAAGTATATTAGAGGGCCAGCCCAGGTTGGAACTTTTGGAGACAAAGCCAGAGAGGCAAGATTACATTGGTTTGGACATGTGCTGAGGAGGGATGCAGAGTATATTGGGAAAAAGATGTTAAGGATGAAGCTGCCGGGTAACAGGAAAAGAGGAAGGCCTAAGATAAGCTTTATGGATGTGGTGAGAGAGGACATGCAGGTGGTTGGTGTGACAAGAGCAAGATATAGAGGACAGGAAGAAGTGGAAACAGATGATCCACTGTGGTGACCCCTAACGTGAGCAACCGAAAGAAGATGATGATGATGTAGATGGATGGGTGATCAGGATAGTAAACTAGGTCTGAGTGGATCATTATTTAATTTGTTAAATTGAGACTTTATTTGTAAGAGAAGCCAAGGATTTATTGGTAAGTAAGGTGTTTTTAACCTAAAAAAAAAATAATCATGAATTAAGTTCTGATTTTTTTTTTTTTTGTTTTTTGCAGGGCCAACCAGATACTCTCTGCTTTTTTTTTCTGGCAGTGTTGACCAGATATTTTCTGTATTTAATTATTTCCTGCCAGGATCAACTGGATACTTTTAAAGCGATTCAGAAAGTATATACATTTTCTTTCTGACATCCTGGGCCGTGAGTCTGGCAGGGTCAACTCAGTAGTAGTAGAAAGCCGAAACTGCAGTGAGCTGGTTGTTTTGGTGGACTGTTAATGGCTTAATATTATTTAATATACTATCCTGGCAGGGTTAACAAGATAGAGGGAGATGATGTATTTTTTGAGTTTGAGGACTGTTGATTTTTTTTTTTTAGTTATAATACATTGGCAAGGTTCATAGGTAGGTACTAGGCTATCAGCCCAAGGGCCTACGTAAGCCTAGCCAGCAAGGTTCCATAGCTTACGCCACCCAAGAAAGTTATTTTCCTGTGCCACTGTCCAGCAGATACAGAATTGATCCCCGGGGTGTATTTCCTATCCACTCATCAAGATTTTTCTTGAAGAGTGCTAATGAAGAACTTTGCTTGACATAGATGGGTAGCTTGTTCCAGAGTCTAGGAAGTCTCTGGGACAGGAATTTATCCCTCCAGTGTGTCCTATTTATTGTGGTGACAAGGTTTAGGTCCCTAGAGTGTGTAGCTCGGAGGGATTGAGATTTCTTTAGGTGTAGCATGTCCAACAGCTCTGGGTTTGACATAGCTTTATATGTTAGGTAGATATCACTTTGGAGTAGACGATATGCTGCGGAGTAAAGCTGGAGTTTTTTGAGGTGGTCGGTGTAGGGCATTTGTTTGAGGCCAGTAATCCTCTTTGTGAGGTACTTCTGTGGCCTTTTCAGCTGCTGCAGATGTCTTGTGAGGTACATTCCAAAAGGGGTGTTGTACTCTATAATCGGTCTAATGAATGACGAGTAGAGGGGAACAATGACCTCTTTTTTCCTGGATGAGAACCCTTTTATGATGAAGTGTGCCACACAGAAGGACTTCCTGACTACTGTGGCGATGTGACTATCAAAGGGGAGACTACTGTCCACCTGGGTCCCAAGGTCTCTTATCACGCATTCGGTGTTAAGTAGATTGCTGCCTATGTGGTAGTTCATGGGTACAGAGTTTTTACCAAAGGGGATGAAACTACACTTTTTGGCATTGATCTTGAGGCCATGGCTCTGACACCAGGCATCTGTCTCAGTGAGGTCCTTGTGTAGGATGTCCACATCATTTGGTCAACCAAATCAACCAGATACTTGCGGTTTGTGTGTTTCTGGGGCTGTTGGTGACTTTCTTTTTTTTAATATACTATCCTGGCAGAATTAACCAGATGTTCTTCGTGTTTCACTGTTGCATTCATCACATTTCGGTTGTCTGCCTGCAGGCAGCCCTCAGCCGGCCTGAATGCCAGAGTCTTTGATTCCTGTGTTGGATGCCATCTCTTCTTCCATGACGTCAGGTCGTCAGGGGGTATAAAACATGCAGCCGATGCCATTACATCAGTCTTTCTTGCCACGCGGTGCCCGAAGCAGAAGCAGTTCGTAAGTGCCGGTTGGCTAACTCCTGAAATTTTTGTTTTCGAGTTTCAGAACCGAAGTCTTCAAAAAAGCTAAGTACCCCATTGGGGATCCTTTTTCTTGCTCTTAACCAATGCCAGTAAAAGTTAACAATTGTCTTGCCTATGGAAAGCAAATACCTCATAAAGATTTTCATTCGTACTGCATTCTTTGCTTAGGCCCAGACCATGACGTCCCCCACTGTCAGTTTTGTGCCTTGTTCAACCCCCAAACTATTCGTTGTCGATCTATATTTGCAGCAAATTATTTTGGTACTCGGTATAACTATCCAGTAATGGCTTCGGTAAGCCGTCCGACTACCGATATTCCGAAAAAGCATAAGGATAAAGACAGACTGCATAGGTCCAAAACTGCTGACGACACTTCTGTTAAGCTAGTCGCCAGTCTGCTGGTACTCAGTGAGGCGCTTTCGCAGCCCCTGATACCCACTACTTCAGATTCGCAGGCCTCTACTGAGACCCATTCGGAGACCGGTATGCCGCAAGATGCTTCTTCGACTATGGAACCTGCAGATGTCTATCTTGGATGGGTCCGGAGCCGCTGCGCAGGCACCGGCTTCTGAGGGTGTATTCAAGCCTACAGACTTGCATTTTAAACCGACACCATCTTCTTCATCCAGGCCTAAAACTAGACCCACGCCGAAGAAGTCCTCAAAAAGCTTGAGGAAAAAGCTAAATCTATGCAAACTGTTAAAGATTTCCTGAAAGTACAGCCTCCCAGATTTAGTAGGCATTGGCCTTCAAAGAATTGGTCCTTTCCAGCCACTTCCAGGCCTTCTCAGTCTGAACCCAGGAACAGCAGACCACCTAGGTTACAGTCTCAGGCTACGCACAGGCCTAAGCAGTGGGGGGCTCCCACTTCCAAAGCAGGGAATAGTAAGACATCCCCCATACGGGGTAAATGGCACAATGACTTAACCTTAATCCTTCCAAGCCCTGCTCAGCTGCCTGCTCCCTTAGGAGGAAAGCTCGCCCTGCATGCAAAAAACTGGGAACTCATTACCCAGGACAAATGGGTTTTGAATATAGTTTGCCAAGGATACAGTTTCCACTTCCACACCCTACCAACCCCAAATGGTTGGCCAGACCTACCCCCAAATCAGTGGGCAGAGGCTCAACAGTAGGTTCTCTCTCTTCTAAGTGTCAGGGCTATTCAACCTGTCCCAGCAGAAGAAAGTGGACAAGGTTTTTATTCAAGACTTTTCCTGGTACCCAGAAAAGACAGCTCCTGGCATCCTCTCCTGGACCTCTCTATTCTAAACACTTTTTTGGTAATCCCAAAATTCAAGATACTAACACTTCAACAGCTGCTTCCTATGCTAGGCAAAGATGCCTGGTTGGCAACCTTAGACTTGGAAGCTTACCTGCACATTCCAATAAGGGAATCTTGCAGGAAATGCCTACGCTTCAAGGCAGACTCCATGCACTTTCAGTTCTCTGCACTTCCCTTTGGCTTATCTACTGCGCCCAGAGTATTCACAAAGTGTCTAGCTCCAGCTATTGTATTTGGCAGGCAGAGAAATATTCAAATATACCCATACTTGGGACGATTGTCTGATTCAGGCAGAAAGCCAAGAATTGCTATTAAAACATCTGGCATTTGTAAAGAAACTTCTAAAGTCACTGGGGTACACCATAAACAAAAAGAAATCTCAACTAGTACCCTGCCAACAAATTGTATTCCTGGGAACAAGCTTGAACACAACTTCCCAGATGGCTTTCATCACTGTAGAGAAACAAGTTTATTTGACAACCTACTTCAAACTACTGGCCACAAAGACCCAGCTATCTGCAAGGAAAATTCTGTGAGCCCTGGGGTTCATGGCCTCTTGCATTCTACTAATTCCATATGCAAGACTGCATATGAGGAAACTACAGTGGTATCTAAAAAGCCTATGGTGTCAACATTCGCAGGACCTGGAATCAATGATTCCTATCATTCCTTGTATAAAGACAGAGTTCCTTTGGTGGACAGAGGCCTGCTACCACAACAAGGGGCTCTCTTTCACTCCACACCCTGCTACCCAAACCTTAACAGACTTATCAGACTATGCATGGGGGCTCACTTGGCAGGGCAGTACATTCAGGGCAAATAGAACTCGAGACAGATTCACCTGCATATCAACCAAAAAAAAAAATGTTTGCTGTACAGAATTCCCTGACAGCCTTTAAGGCCCACATTCTTCCAGGACAATTATTGGTAAAGGCAGACACCACAGTTATGTGGTACATAAACAAGCAGGGGGGAACCCACTCGTACTCTCTCTGCAGACTAGCCATGGCTCTGTGGAACACAGCCTTGTGCTACCAAGTGCACCTACAAGCTCAGTTCCTTCTAGGCAAGCTAAATTCACTGGCAGATGACCTAAGCAGAAATCTTATGGACCCACACAAATGGAAACTGGAACCAAAAATATTCAGCCTCTTGAGGAACAAATGGGGGACTCGAGATAGACCTGTTTGCCTCCCCTCAGAACTACCAGTTGGACAAATTCTGCACAAGGACTTCCCATAGTCAAGCTTGGAAAGTGGATGCCCTATCCTTTACCTGGGCAAGCCTCACAGTTTATTCCTTTCCCCCTCTGCCTCTACTCTTGAAGGTTCTGCTAAAGATCAGACAGGACAAACCAAGGACAATACTGATTGTACCAGACTGGCCACGCCAGCACTGGTACACCTCTTGCGCAGTATGACACTGCTGGAACCATGGCACCTGCCGCAGACCCCTTCCCTGCTGTCCCAGCAGGCGGGCCAGATTCTGCACCCTCAGCTTCAAACCCTGAACCTTGCAGCCTAGCTAATTCCTTGAGCTCTCCAATAGCATCCCTCAGTAAGCAGGTGCTAGATGTCATTCTGGAGACAAGGAGGCCTAGTACTAGAAAATCCTATGCTAAGAAGTGGAAAAGATACTGTTCCTGGAGCCAGACTCAGTGGATGAGGACAACGGTGCCCAGCTTACCTCATATTCTTCAGTAATTAACAGAAGTGCTCCACAATGGCCTATCCTTCTCGTTAATTAAAATTCATGCCTCTGCCATTTCAGCACATTATAATACTGAACCACCCCTCTTCTCTCACCTGCTAAAGCAGTTCTTCAGAGGGGCCAAAAATGTAAGATCTCCCAGGAGAGCCCCTACTCCAGCCTAGGACCTTAACTTTGCATTTGAAAAGCTCACTGTCCCTCCTTTTGAGCCAGCTGCAACTGCCGAGTTGAAATTCCTTTACTGGAAAACAGCCTTCCTTCTAGCCATCACTTTAGCAAGAAGAGTGTCTGAATTACAGGCCCTCATGGTAGTGGAGCCCTTCTTCCATGCAGACAGGGTTTCCTTAGGACCAATCCTTCCTTCCTTTATGCCCAAGGTGGTGTCTAGTGTGGCCCTAAATCAGTCCATTCATTTGCCTATCTTTTTCCCTAATTCACAAAACAGAGCAAATACTGCCGTCTTTGGACATGCACAGACAACTTAGATTTTATTTGACAGGACTAAGTCTCTCAGAAAATCTGAACAGCTGCTAGTTGGTTTTGCTGCACAGGCAGAGGGGAAGGCCATTTCAAAGCAAACCATTTCTATATGGATAGCCCATTGCATTCATTTCTGCTATAAGCACCATGGAAAACCTACCCACAGGGGGTAAGATCACATTCCACCAGGGCTGCATCTACCTCTGTAGCCTTTCTCAGAGGAGTATCCTTGAAGCTGCTACCTGGAGCTTTATCCAGAGCTGGTCTTGCCACTGCAGTCTTGCAGGGCTTAATAGCTGGCCCTAATGGTCTTTAACTTCCTCGTCCCTTCCTTACCTTTGAGAATCAACCCAAATGTGATGACTGCAACAGTGAAACACGAAGAACATAGTACAGTTTTGTACACTTACCATAAATGTAGATGTTCGAGTGTATTCACTGTTGCAGTCCTGGTTACCCTCCCTCCAGCCACCTGACTTCCCTTGGCTCTACCTTTCCTGCTTGTTTGATATATTTAAGCTTTCTGGTGTATTTGCTTTTTGATGGTGATGTACCATAACATATAATTGCTTCCCATTGTGGGGGCACCTGACATCTGGGGCAAGAAAAACTGATGTAATGGCATCAAAGTCTCTGGTATTCAGGCCGGCTGAGGGCTACCTGCAGGCAGATAACCCAAATGTGATGACTGCAACAGTGAATACACTCTAACATCTACATTTATGGTAAGGGTGGCCTAATGATTAAGTGTTTACCTTGCAAACACAAGGTGCAGGGTTTGTCTCTCACAAGGAACAATTGGCTAGGCTTAAAATGGCTCGCAAGGGCAATTAGCTTAGTACTAATCTATGAACCTATACTTGGAAGGCAGTGTGTTTTGGGAACTTGTTTTTTTTTTTTTTTTTTATATATATATATAATACACTGGCAAGGTTAACCAGATACTTGTGGTCAGTGTTTTTTAGGAGCTGCTGTTGACTTTTTTTTTCTTTAATATGCTATCCTGGCAAAGCTAACCGGATATTAGGGAGGCAATATGTTTTAGGGACTGTTGATGATTTTCTTTTTCTAACATAATACGCTGGCAGGGTCAACCAGATGCTAGTGGTCTGAGTGTTTTGGGGGCTGTTGTTGACTTTTTTTTTTTTAATATATCCTGTCAGGGTTCACCAGATATTAGGGAGGGATTGTGTTTTGGGGCTGTTGATGGATTTTTTTAATGTAATATCTGTTAGGGTGATCAAGATACTAAGAAGGCAGTATGTTGTGGTGGCTGCTTGACTGTGGATGTCTTTTTTTTTTTTAAATAAAATATCCTGGCAGGGGTCAAACAGATACTAGGTATGCAATGTGTCTGGAGAGTTTCTTGTGGATGAATTTTTGTTTAAACTAATATATTTTTTCAGGGTCAGTCAAGATAGACTGGGATGGTGCATGGATGTTTTGTTGTTGAAACTTGCATGACTGAAGTGTGCATGGGAGAACTGAAGCAAGATCACCTGCAAGCTCTTGACTGTGATGCGAATGAAATACAGTAATGTAACCGTTGTCTTCTTACCATTATTTTAAATCTTGAAGGATCAAAGCAGATACTGTGGGTAGGTAAGTGGGGGTGGGGGGGGGGCTATGCCTAGTATGTGTGTATGAAAGACTGTCCTTGCTGTTGTACTTCTTGCTTTGCAAGAATAATGTGCGTCTGAGTGAAGTAAGATCGAACACAAGCTTTGACCTCTGGCTATTGTTTGTGAAAAAATACATATATTAACAATGTCGTCTTTTAAACTCACAAGTTCAAATCAGATACTGTGGGTGGTGTCGGTAATGGAGATTGGGGCTATATGTGAATGAAACAACTGACCCTGCTGTTTACTACTGTTGTAATTCTGGCTTTGTAAGACTGTAACAGTTGTCTGTATGTTCAGATGAGTGTAGTCTAATTATCAAATGTATGAGTTCTGCTTAATGTCTGTTTAAAAATCTTTGCAATATGTTGGAGCTTTTTTCTCCTGACATATGCTGAATTTTATTTTTTTGACTAAAGTCAGTTGCACAAACCTGAGTAAACAAAAGTAAAATAAAATGAAATTTGTGTTTGTGTAAAGCAAGCTGGCACACACAAGTTGACTAATGTTCCTGTCAACTAAATTAAATTAATGCAAGTGTGTAACCTCGGGGGGGCTGTTTGAATGAAATGGGTTGACTGGCCGTGCTGTTTACTGTTATAATTCTGGCTTTGCCAGATTGTGTATTTTAGTAAAGTCAACTGTCATACAATCCTGTTACGCTGTTTCTCAGAACCACTGGCACATTAGGCAATGGAGTGACCTTGGAGAACAATAAATTAAGACAGTACAGTGGGATTTCCACTTGGCATTGCACAAAATGCAGATTACGTAGTACATTACAGTTTATGTTTACTACTTCATGTGTGCCCGTAATAGTTTCATGTAGTCAAGACCAATCTTTTTTTTTTTTTTTTTTTTTTTTAACTGTTCAGAGGTGTTTAGGTTTTGCACTGTTATAGTATAACCTAAACTACTCATTAGCTCTGAAATACGATTTAGTCTATTTGGTAGATTATTAAGCACATGCAGTATTGATTGAGCAGTTATTTTATGTAAAATGGTAAGCATGATCAGTGTTGTTCCTACTGTAACATAGCTCCACCCAGTGAAGTTAACCTACCCCTTTCTAGCTGCCCCCACCACATTCAGGTGTCTCCTGCAAGCCCCCCCCCCCCTTGATTTGAAGTCACCAGCCTCCACTGCCCCTTCAGTCTTGTGTATAGGTCAGGTGTATTGTTATCAACCAGTGGAAAAGTTTTGGGTTATAATAGAGCTGAAGGAATTTATTTGAGAGGGGAAGAGGACAAGAGTGTTAAGTAGGATAAGTTGATTGTTCCTATAGAACATGGTGGTTTAGGGTTACCTAGTTTGAAGAGACACTTTAGAGTTGTATAATTAAGGCTTGTATACAGAATGCAAGCAGAAGGTTTTAAATCTAAGTGAAATAGGATGATTGTGAAAGGAGGTTGAATGATGAAGATGGACTAGGATTTTGGATACAAGTTCTTATGGAGGGTAACAACCATGCAGAACATGCCTCTCAACCAGGAAACATCAAAAATCTGGACAAAAGCCCATGAAAAATAGGTACAGATCTGTATGCTGATTAACATAAAATGTGCATGCATAATTATGTAACCCCACCCACTCCAATGGAATTGTGGGATATCGACTTTTAAACACGAACTGAAGAACTGACAACCCAAATATGGCTCCAGACACCTAGACCCTGTAGTAAATGGGAATCATTTTCATTTAAATGTGTAGCAATGGTGTTCACTGGGAAGGGAGAAGATGATGAACCTTAGGATAGGATTTTGTTTTCAGTGACTTGTAGTATGTGGATTTTATGGTAAAAGTAGGGTATTTAATGGTACGCAATAATCTAATCTTAGCGAAAGAATATTATAGTTTGCTAGGACCTCCAAAAGTCAGTCTTCATGGCTTTAGTGATCAGTTGCATAGCTACAGTTTGTGCCACCCTGGGTTATATCTGAGTTTGCTGCCCCCCCTCACAAAATCATGGTCGAATGGGGCCACCCCCTGCAACCATTCCAGTGTCCCATTACTTGGCTATTTCGCCCCATTTACTATAAACAATGTAATGTGCATACTGCTTTACTTCTACAATGATTTGGATTTCATTTAAAAGTTTTATTTTACATTTTACAGCACAAACACTAATAGACATTGGCTAAACAAAAAGCTATGCAGTCTCACAATGAAAGTAGACTTAGCATTAAAACTCACATTCATTGAAACAGTATTGAAACCCACATTCAAAGAAACTACATCTGGCCAGTGGCAGAGTGCCTCTGGGCTGTTTTCAAATCATAGGCCCCTTACGCACAAAACATACATGTGTTCTTTGATACACCTTCCTGACTGTATTAAATTATATTCCTTGTATAATACAATTAGAGGGTGTTTTAAATTTATTGTTTTGAACATTTTTCCAGTAAACAAAATGCATGCACCAATAATGACAAAACTACCCAATTCAGAACATTTGCATCATAAAAAGTCTACTCAAACTTCTACAGTCCACCAGTATCAGTAAATATGCAAACGCTCTGCAGAAGAGTCATCTAAATAATTCCACATTAAAGAGACATGTAACTAATGAAGTTGCTGCTAGCAAAAACTTTATATTTTATTGTTTCATCTACAAATAAAGTGCCTGTTGCCCTTGAGGAATAAATTGCCTATGTTAAATAAAAAATGATAAGCTAGTAATATTGCAACAGAGAATGGATGGTAAACTGATAGGAAGTTCATAGTTACTAGTTATCACCGCCAAAGATGACGTTCTCAGGACTACAGCATCCACCCCCTTTAAAAGTATAGTACAGTATCAGCAATGCATCTACATACTGTGGGAGTAGAACCCACAGCCTTCTGCATCAAAAGCAAGTATTTAACCTGTTATGCTATTAATGCAAGTAGACAAAAGCATAAGTAACACTAAACTTCAAACTTCTTTTCCCCTGAAGCTCTCAGTTCCTTGTAAAATCCACTCGACACTCAACTGTATCTCAGCTTTGCAGCAGAAGAAATCTGGAAAAATCCAACATTTATTGGGGGAGGCAAAGCCCAAAAACCAGGGAAACATTTTGAACATCGCTTGTATAGTCTTGGAAAGTTGCTAGAATAAAATGCATTGCCACCATGCATTGCACTACCAAGTCTTGAAACCAGGACCTTGTGCACTACAGTCAGAGCAACATACCACTATGCCAAATCAGCAGTTTCCTGAAAGAAAGGAAGACTGAAACTTAAATGGCTATCATTTAGTGAATTCAATTCTCATCATAGTTCTCAACTTCTTAGCACAAAACACCATAGCTCTCAATGTCTTGGCACAAAAAACCTGGACAAAGCCAATAATGGGGGAATGCATTCCCAAAATAGGGACAAATTTCAAATACTGATCTTTTCTTCTTCTTTCGGCTTTTCCCGGTTAGGGGTCACCACAGCGGAACTTTGGTCCGCTAATGATTGGCAGTAGATTTTTGCGGTGCCGAGGTGCCAGCTCGATGCCCAACCTTCAATGAAGGCACGCCCATTCTACGCATTTCTTTCGAACGCCACTCGACAGCGGAGAGGACATGCAGACTCCACACAGAAGGCACTCCAGCCGAGAATCGAACTGGAGAACCTCTTGCTGTGAGTCAACAACGCTACCGCTGCACCACCAAATACTGATCTTATAAACTTAGGAAATTTCTAGAATAAAACATTTTGTGTTACCATGTATTTTCTGAAGAATAAGAAGTCTGAAATTCAAATGTCTGTCACTATTTAGTGAATTCAATCCTTCACTGATTTGCTACAAAAATCCAGAAAACCACAAATTTTATGAGGAACAGAAAAAAAATATGAGGCAAAAATCTGAAAAGTTTTCACAAGTGGTGGTGGGTAGGGGAATTTAGGCTCTTGTTTACCTGCACCCAAAGTATAGGGTTTGAGCCCGAGTAACTCTAGCCACTAGCTATATTCAGCTGGGGCATTTTACACACACACACACACACACACACACACACACACACACACACTTGTTCCAAAGTCCGTTCCTACAGAATAATACAATAACACACACTTCTGAGTAGACTAATAAAATAACTGAACTTACTTCTGAGCAGACTAATGAAATAACTGAACTTGTTCCCAAGTCCATTCCTTCAGAATAGCAGAGCACACTAATGAAATAACTGAACTTACTTCTGAGCAGACTAATAAAATAACCAAAATCCGTTCCGTCTGAATAATAAAATAATGCACACAAACTATAATAAAATAACACAAAGTTCTCAGCAGAGCAGACTAATGAAATAACCAAACAGTTTCTTCTGTTCCTTCAGCAGCATAATACAATACCTCCTTACTCAGCAGTGTAACCAGCTTGTGCCATACCTTCTCAGCAGCGTAATGTCAGCTAATTGTTCCATTCCTGTTTGCACCTTCCCTTCTCAGCTAATTGTTACATTCCTGCTTGCAGCTTCCTGCTTCCTTTCTAAGCTTGTTAGAACCACCATTAACAGCCTCGCGGTTTGGCTGGAGCAGCTGGAAATGCTCGCACGCATGTTATTTTGAGCCCTTGAGCTCAATTGTGACAGGCTGGCAGGCTGTTCACGGAGCTGATGTCATCGTGCACGTGATGACGTCAGCTCAAAAAAAGTGAAAACAAAATTTAAAAAAAAGCCAGGAAATTCAGAAATTAGAGTGTCACTCGGGAATCATGACACCCCATTATTTGGACCTCAAAACTGGTAAAAACTAAGAAATTCAGTACGGTTGAGAGGTATGATGCAGAATATTATGTTCATGAAGTAGCAGAAAGTATTCTAAGAACTGAGCCAACACTGGAATGGAGAAAGTAGGGTGTAGAAAATAGGCAAGAGGGAAATGAAATATACTGAAGGAGGTTAGCAAAATTACCAAGATACTGAGAGCAAATAACTGTCTGGAAGGAATGATATTACAGTGGGTTAACGCTAAGCAGAAGTTTGCACTAAAAGTTGTAGGCTGTCTTTCCTGTCAGTGATTGAATATAGACAAAACAGAAAGGGATAGGGGAGTGGTAATTAAAAGACCGACTGTGACTAAGTTTAGTTATGTGTAGAGTGGAAGCTGCTGTTAAAAAAGGGATAATTAGGATGTATGAAATACTGCACGATTATACCAGTCCATCAGAGAAGGTTAGAAATGATTGGTAAAATCTAATGGAAAAGCCATTTATAAAGGCGCAATGAGAATAAATCTGTAAGGCTCCCAAGTACGCAACAAGTTTAAGAAGTTTAGAAATTTTGCATGGACATCTTTGAATAGTCTTTTTATAAGCCAAGTTGACTTCTTAGGATTTTTTTCCCCTCTGATGGATAGCAAATGCTATAGGTGTGATGAGGAAGAGGGGTAACTGGGAAAATTTTTTTTTTTTTTTTTTTTTTTTTAAAGAAATATTGGCAGATTTTTTAAAATTCCCTATAAATTATTTAGAAATGTTGGATGACCATACTGATGTAACTATGGAAATGAATCTGTTTTATTAAACAAGAAACATCTTTATTAAATTGTCACTTATGATGTAGGCAGTCACACCTTTATATAAATTAAAACAAAGCATATTGACATAATTTTAGTTGAAAACATTATACATCACTTAGAATCTCTCCAGTTACTATCCAGTCAAACATTACATAGCTCATTCAAATCCTGCCTTTTTAAACCTCAAGCCTCGTCTGCATACATTGTCCCACAGTTTCCATTTTCTTGTATGTCATTTGCTCCTACCCTTTTCTAAAGATCCTGTCTCCAGTTTTAACTCTGTTACTATATTCACTACTTCTAGCACAGTTGGTTTAGACATTGATTTCCATTTCCTAATAATTGCTTTTTTGGCAGCCATTGTAATTAGACTTATCAAGGCCTTGCTATGTCTAGGCAATTCAGGTTCTGTGTCATAGCTCAAAAAAAAATAAAATTTCCTTCGGCATCCCAATTTGCTCACCAAGTATTTCTGATAGAGTAGTCTGCAGAGAATTTTTAAAGTCTGCCAACTCATTACGCACCCAGAAAATATGTTCCTAATTACTGCTTTCTTCTGCTTTCTTCCCCATTACACCTCCAACATGTGCTGTCTACCTGAGGATAGGAAACAAGTCTGTCGAGTTGGAATATGGGATCTGAATTGACGAGACATAGTAAGGTCTTACTATAGCAATAACCCACGCCTGGGTGTGGGTAATGCTAAATTTACCCACGGTTGGCGTGGTTCGCCCTCGGGACCAAACAAAGCCAACCGTGGGTAAATTTAGCATTACCCACACCCAGAAGTGGGTTATTGCTATTATACCATGACATTATTTAAGAAAAGAAACTATTACTTTTCTTAAATAATGGTATAGTATAATGCCTGTTTACTGCCCTTCTGCAGATGTCTGGCATCCGCGGCAGTTCTGATGTACTGCGCGCCTGCACAGTACATCAGAGCTGTGGGCAAAAGCAACGGAGAAAGCAAGGTCTCAGTTGCTTTTTTTTTAGTGTTTCGCTATGTTAAGTGAGTTTAACATAGCGAGACAGTTTTAAAATAAGCAACGGAGATGTCCGTTGCTTATTTTAAAACTGTCTCGCTATGTTAAACTCATTTAACATAGCGAAACACTAAAAAGCAACGGAGATCTTGCTTTCTCCGTTGCTTTTTAAACATGTCTCGCTATGTTAAATGGGTTTAACATATGACAGCTTTAAAATAAGCAACGGAGATCTCCGCTGTTATTTTAAAGGTCTCGCTATGTTAAACCCATTTAACATAGCGAGATAGTGTTTTAAACGAAAGTTATACTAATGGAAAAAAGTCCGGGCGACCGGACCTTTTTCCATTAGTATAACTCGATTTACAATGGGCACGCTGGCCAATCTGCGTGCACGTTTTTCGGCGGTCATGGTATAATATGTTTTAATGCCTTTGGCTGCCAAAAAGCAATTACTAAAAAGTGAAGTACAAATCTGTACTGAACATAATGGAAGTTTTGAATATTAAAGAAAGAGATAGAAGAAAAAAAAAACTGGAGGTGGACTCTTCGGAGAACGGAAGGGACAGATTTCAGAAATGGAGTTTGTTGAACAATCTATACTTAATTTTCAGGAGGGGGTGGGGTTTAAAGGATGGCAGGAGTTTAGCAATTTGTTACGTTGGAGTGAATGTAAGGTGTTAAGAAAACGTACTGCAAGATATTTGATGTAGACTTTTTGCAGTTTGTTTTCCTGTCTATTAATATATGTAAATTGAAGTTGTTTTAAAATGTGAAATTTTAATGAAGATGTTTGGAAAAAAATCAGAATGAGTACATTTTTCTTTATGTTCTCCACATTTATAAGTTCAACCAGTGCACTGTTGTGACTGTCTGAGATACTTGATGAGCTGGACTTGATATTTATCCAGAACATGTGTACATTGTATATGTAGTATTGTATTTTTAACTGTTTTTTTCTCTGTGTGTACAACTTGTAAATGTTTTTTTTTTTTCTTACCACCTGTGCTGGGTCTGTAAATGGTCATTCTTGATCAGTATACTACCCTGGTAAAAAGTACAAGTAAAAGGTTACCATATGGCTTGTGTGGCTATAGTTCCAGATGTTCTTCATGTTTCACTGTTGCAGTAATCACATTTGGGTTATCCCTGCCAGGGTAGCCCTCAGTCGGCCTGAATACCAGAAGCTTAGTATTTCTGCATCGGTTGCTTTCGCTTCAGGACTGATGTCAGGTCGTCAGTAGTATAAAGTCAGGCAGCCGACGCCATTACATCAGTCTTTCTTGCCGAGGAGCCTGAAGCAGAAGCAGTTCGCACGAGTGCCGGTTGGCCGCTACCTGAGTTTTCGTTTTTCCAAATGGAAGTGGAAGTCTTGTAAAGCTACGTACCCTGTTGGGGATCCTTTTTTCTTGCTCTAACCGATGTCGGAAAAAGTTAACAATTGTCTCACCTGTGGAAGGCAGATACAACACCGAGACTTTCATTCTTACTGTGCCACTTGCTTAGGCCTAGACCACGATGTCCCCTGCTGTTGCTTTTGTGCTTTGTTCAACGCCAGAACTATACATAGTCAGGCCCTTATTGTAGCTAGATATTTTCGCTCTCAGTCCTGTATTTCTGATATGGCTTCAGTAAGCCATCTGACAGCAGATCTTCCAAAAAAAAGTAAGGATAGACAGAGACAAGACCGCACAGATCCAAACCTAGCGATGATGCTTCCGTTAAGCTAGTCAGTTCTCCAGTCCTAGTGAGGTGCTTTCACAGCCTCTGATGTCCGCTTCTGTGGATTCGCAGGCCACTACCGAGATCCTTTCGGAGTCCGGTATGCCGCAAAACTCTTCGATTAAGGATCCTGCGGTTGTCTCTACCTTGGATGGGTCCGGAGCCGCTGAGCAGGCACCGGCTTCTGAGGAAGTACTTCGCACTGCCGATTCTCAACACAAACTGATGACTTCTTTCACATCTACTGTTCTTTTGAAAACTGCCGAATTAAGTCCCAGGGTACGAACCACACCCAAGAAACCGATGGCCCCATCTCAGGCATCTGATGCAGAGGAATCCATTCCTTCAGCCTCGCCACCCGAAGATTTTTCCGTTGGGGAAATGCACCTCTGCTACTCTTACTATTAGAGCACTAAATTGTCAGGTCCATATGCTAAAATTTCAGCAGCATATCATGGAACCCCTCAAACAAAAAATATCAACTTTTCCTTATTTTACAGAAAATAGAGTTGCAAGACTTAATGCATTCTGCAAGTCAAGTAACTAAGCACACCTAACACTGTGGTTTTGATGCCGTAGAAGCATTTTGCAGGGCAGCAGTCACCCGTTCTGCCCTTAGAAGGCATGCTTGGCTTAAGGGACAGCCCTTGTCAAATCTAAACTGTTTGGCACTAAGGCAGAGGAGGTCTTAAAAAAGGTGGAAGAAAAAGCTAAATCTATGCAGACAGTTAAGGATTTCCTGCAGGTCTAGCCACCCAGGTTCAGTAGGCATTGCCCCTCCAAGCACTCGTCCATTCCTGCCCCCTGCAGGTCAGCTCAGCCCAGACTCTGGAGAAGCAGACCCCTCCAGACAACAGCCACAGGGAATGCAGAGATCAAAGTAATGGAGTACCTCCACTTCTAAACCAGGGAGTGCAAAGCCACCCCCTTATGGTAAGAACTTACAATGACTCTCCACTTCCACCCCCTCCCTCTGCCTACCTGCACTTGCCTATGGGAGGAAAACTCTCCTTCCATGCAAGTACCTGGGCCACCATTACCAACGACTGCTGGGTCCTAAACAGTGTCCCAGGGATTAAAAATTTATTTCCACATTCTACCAACCCCAGAAGGGTTTCTAGCTCTACCTCCAAACCAGTGGGCAGAGACCAAAAAGCAAATCCTTTCCCTGCTTTCCATGAGGGCAATAGAGCAATTTCCTGCAGAACAGCTAGGCCAAGGTTTCTACTCCAGGCTTTTCCTGGTACCCAGAAAAGAGGGCACCTGGCGCCCCATCCTGGATTTATCCATTCTAAACACCTTCCTAGTGATAAAATTCAAAATGCTCACCCTCCAGCAACTACTACCTATGCTCTCCAAGGGTGCTTGGCTAGCCACCCTAGACCTAAAAGAGGCCTACCTACACATCCCAATCAGGGAATCATGCAGGAAATATCTACATTTCAAGGCAGGATCTCTGCACTTTCAGTTCTCTGCACTTCCTTTTGGCTTATCTACTGCTCCCAGAGTTTTCACAAAATGTCTGGCTCCCACCATTGCTTTTTGCAGGCAAAGAAATATTCAAATGTACCCATACTTAGACAACTGCCTAATTCAGGCAGACAGTCAAGAAAAGCTGCTCAAGCACCTGGCCTTTATAAAGGACCTACTGACCTCCCTCGGATACACTATCAATGAAAAGAAATCCAAAGTAGTACCCACCCAAAAAATTATATTCCTAGGAGCAAGCCTGGACACAGCATCCCAGATGGCATTCCTTACACCAGAAAAGCAAACTTATCTGACAGCCTATTTCTCTCAACTAGTCACCAGACCCCATTTATCCACAAGGAAAATCCTGCAAGTTCTGAGGTTCATGGCTTCTTGCATTTTACACATTCCATATGCCAGACTGCATATGAGGAAACTTCAATGGTACCTAAAAAGCCTTTGGTGTCAACACTCTCAAGACCTGGAAACTCTTAATGATACCTTGTCTAAGGAAAGATTTTCTTTGGTGGGCAACAGCATGCTACCACAAGATGGGACTACCCTTCTCACCACCCCACGCCGCCCAGACCCTCACCACAGATGCATCAGACTATGCCTGGCGTGCACATCTGAATGGCAGGTGCATACAGGGCCAATGGAGTCCATATCAAATACATCTGCACATCAACCAAAAAGAGATGTTAGCTGTCCGGCACGCATTGACAGCTTTCAGACCCCTTCTCTCCCCAGGGGTTGTACTGCTCAAAACAGACAATACCACGGTGATGTGGTATAGCAACAAGCAGAGAGGGTCTCACTCCTACCCTCTATGCAGGCTCACCATGACCATTTGGCACACAGCCTCAGCCACGCAACTACACCTGTTAGCACAATTCCTGCCAGGCTCTCTAAACTCTTTGACAGACAACTAAAGCAGAGATCTTCTGGACCCACACGAGTTGCAGCTAAACCAAAGAACCTACACCCTTATAACTCAGAAGTGGGGCACCCCGAAGGTCGACCTCTTTGCTTCCCACTCCAACCATCAGCTCAGCAAGTTCTGCACCAGGGAACCTCACTGCAGGGCCTGGAAAGTGGATGCTCTATCCTTCTAGTGGGTCAACCTCTCGGTTTATGCATTTCCCCCACTACCTCTCATTACCAGGCTACTGCTCAAAATAAGGGAGGAAAAACCAAGGACAATCCTGATTGCCCCAGACTGGCCTCGCCACTGCTGGTACCCACTGCTGCGCAGCCTGTCCCCTCTGCCATCATGGCATCTCCCTCAGATCCAAACACTCCTGACCCAGCGGGAAGGAGAATTCATGCATCCCCAATTGCAGACCCTCATTTTGGCAGCCTGGCTTATTCCCTAACCACTGTACAAGCTGCCAATCTTAGTAAACAATTTCTAGATGTACGTGAGGTCAGACGCCCCAGCACTAGAAAGTCTTATGCTGACAAATGGAAAAGGTTCTGCACCTGGATCCAGGCTAATGGAGCTGGTATGGCACAGCCCTCCCTACCTCTCATCCTGGATTACCTAGCTGACCTACTGCACGGTGGTCTATTCTGTTCCTCTATTAAAATTCATGCCTGTGCTGTCTCTGCTCATTTCAGCACTGAGCAACCTCTTTTCTCACACCCTCTCATCAAACAGTTCCTAAGAGGGGCTTTCAACTTGAGGCCACCCAGAAGAGCACGTACCCCAGCTTTGGACCTAAACACTGTGTTGGAGAAACTCACCCTGCCTCCCTTTGAACCAGCAGCTTCAGCAGAGTTAGTTTCTCTCATGGAAGACGGCCTTGCTTCTGGCCATCACTTCAGCAAGAAGAGTATCTGAGCTACAAGCACTAATAGCTGTAGAGACCATCATTTTCCTTACTGACAGGGTCTCCCTCAGGACTAACCCATCCTTCATGCCAAAAGTGGTGTCCAGTGTGGCTCTCAACCAATCCATTCATTTGCCCACCGTTTTCCCTAACCCACAAAACAAGGAGGAAAGAATACTGCACTCTCTAGATGTGCACAGACAGCTCAGATTTTATCTAGACAGGACTAAATCATTTAGAAAGACTGATCAGTTAGTCAGCTTTGCTGCAGGAGCAGAGGGCAAAGCCATATCCAAACAAACCATTTCCAAATGGATAACACACTGCATCCATTTCTGCTACAAGCAACACGGGAAACCTCCCCCTAAGGGGGTCAGGACTCACTCTACCAGAGCAACCTCCACCTCTGCAGCTTTCCTCAGAGGAGTCCCCACCAGGTACATCTTGGAGGCTGCAACGTGGACATCTGTTCATACCTTCACCAAGCATTACCACCTACCTGTCTTCTCCAAATCCCAGGGCAGGCTTTGCCACTGCAGTCTTATAGGGCATCCTAGCCAACCCCCTCCAGTCGTCTTGACTGCCTCCACCCTTTTTCTCAGCTTTGGGAATCAACCCAAATGTGATGACTGCAACAATGAAACACGAAGAATCTAATACAGTTGTGTACACTTACCATAAATGTAGATGTTCAAGTGTATTCACTGTTGCAGTCCTGGTTTCCCTCCCTCCAGCCCCCTTTTCTCTCTCTCTCTCTCTCTCTCTCTCTGATTACAAGGAACTTTTTGGTATTTACTTTCTGTTGGTGGGGTTCTTCCAACATATCCTGGCTCTCACTTGGGGGCTCCTAACAGGGCAAGAAAAACTGATGTAATGGCGTTGGCTGCCTTACTTTATACTACTGATGACCTGACATCAGTCCTGAAATGACAGCAACTGACGCAGAAATACTAAGCCTCTGATGTTCGGGCCGACTGAGGACTACCTTGGCAGGGATAACCCAAATGTGATGAGTGCAACAGTGAATACACTCTTAACATCTACATTTATGGTAAGTGTACGTAACTGTACTTTTCTGTGTGCAACCTCTGTGGTATTAAAACTTGAAGAAAATGAAATACCAAGAAGCTAGACAGCCTCAGGTGGCTTGAAGAGATAAAGCGCTTGCCATGTGCCAGATGATCAAAGTAAAACTAGCATCTGGGGAATGTGACAGAGGATGGAGGATGGGTGTGCCCGTCATTGGAGATAGGGTGAGGTCACAGGTTGTAGGAGTGCTTTGGAGGAATGAGATAGGTATCTGACTTGGGAATGAACATGCACTTGCATAGTGAAAAGGTATTGTGGATAGTACATTGATGCAGATTGCATGTCCTCCCACTCAGGTGGAGGAGTTGGGCTATTAGTAATGATGTTCTTGTTGCCAGGATACCATAAGAAACCAAGCAGCCTTCATGGATGCTTAAGTGATACCCCCCCCCCTTCGACTACCCTCACAGTGATGGACATATCTTCATCGCTAGGAGGAACAAAAGGCTTGAGTCCATTTGTTTGAGGCTTGAGATCAAAAAGCACATGGGGAGGGGAGTAAAAGAAACTTACCTTTCCCCCTTCTGTAAGTCATATGACCTTGCATCAAACTACAGCTTCGCAATAGAGCAAGCTCAGGCATAATAATATGTTGACAATGTATAACACCGGTTTTAGAGCTGCAGTTGTTTTAAGGTGAGATGAAAGAGCACCTAGTAAATAGCTCTACCCACCCAGTGTGGCATAATTATCATTTCAGTAAGGTGTAAAGGAATAAAGTTGGGTTACATTCCCAAAAACCTTTTTAAATGCAGAAATATAGAATGTGGGATATAATATAGTATCATAAAATATGCCCTTTCCTTTGGTTCCCAGTTCTCCAAGTCTATTCCTCCAAATGAATACTATGTTGACAACAAACTAATGTAGAAGAGAGGGTAGGGTCAATAATACCTCATTCAGTTCTTAATCATGAAATAATTATTTGCTAATGAATATTTTCTTACCTTTGCACCATGGGATCTGGTGCGTAAAGTGTTGAAAGAAATCTTTGCCCCATCTGTGAAGATTTTTGGCCTTGGTTCCATATAAAAATTACTTTTAGAATTTGAATTTATGCATTTAATGTCACAAAGTATAAACTGAACTTTAACTTCAGTGACATCCAGTGTAGGGAAAACTTGAGCTTCCATTGAAGTTTATGGATGCACCTCACACTCGATAACTGAATTTATTTAGGCAGTGCTTTAATAAAAAGTTTATAAACTTTTTATTAAAATATGTTTGAAAATCTTTAGCCCTGTTAAGAGGGGAAAAATACCTTGCAGCACTTAACAGATGAAGCAATGCACATGTGAACATCAGCAAGTCACATAAAATATTGCAGATAGAGTCCAGCTGCTGTGAAAAGTCTCTTGGAGTTTTCTGTTGTAATAAGCTTTTCTGTTATGCTGATCATCAGACTAGTAAGATCTTGTAGAGTGGTGTGTGATTGTTTCTATTTCATAGCCGACATACCCCAGTATCAAAAATGAAAAGGTTGAAATTCAAAACATTGATCTTTGGGACACATAACCAAGTAAAGCATTCAATAAACGTTTTTTTTTTTTTTTTATGCAGGGGAGCAAGGCTGCCAGCATATTATATATGCCAACTCCAAAACTGCATCACATTAGGAAAAAGGCAGACACCTGATCCCTGAAAATACCAGTTCAGTGTTCTGAATGTTCGATCAATGAGCATTCAATATTCTACCCTGTCAATAAATTGACTGTAACCCATATATATATATATATATATATATATATATATATATATATATATATATATATAGTGTGTGTGTGTGTGTGTGTGTGTGTGTAATGTATATGTTTTTGGTTCCCCTTTATAATTTCAAGATACTGAAAGCTTGAATTTCAGTATCTCGAAACTATGAAGTCAAACAGCCCACAATCCCAAAACACACAAACTGAAATTCCAAACATTCACAAACCATACACTACACAACACAACACGCACACCATTCAACCCACAACACACAAACTAAACAATCCTACACTACATCTACGCAGGGGGGCAAGCCCCCTTGCACTCCCCATGTGGGGGGCTGCACCCCCCCCCCCCCTCTACTTATATATACCAACTCCGAGATCAGACTAACAGTTGAAAAATGCATGACTCACATGCAGACATTCCACACTCCCTGGCGCGCACACATACACAAACACAACCTTCCTACCCTAACCCACACGCACAACTTACAATAAAACTCACATACACTCACCATCACTTCCGTAAAGTATCCCGGCCAAACACTTACCGTCCTGTTGTTACACTGCATAAGTGCAGATTCGAGCTATTCAAATTCATGCTTATGCACTTTCGAGATTTCACATTTTCGCCTTTACAGTCCCAAGATACTGAAATTCGAGCTTTCAGTATTTCGGGAATGTAAAGGGGAACAGTTTTTATATATTACACTGGTTCATTGTGCTTCATTGTTTGTTCTGAATATTGAATGTTTAGGAAGGAAGCTTATTTTCTCGAACTGCCAGTTCATTGCAGGATGTTTTTTTCCTTTGAAAAAGAATAGTTTGCAAATTCTACTCACTAACCTTTCAAGAAATTACACATCCCAGTGTACTCCCTTTAAGAAGTGGCTCCACTGGAGTGCATGCTGTGTGTTTAGTGTCCATTTTAATTTTTTTTTGTTTAGTTACTAATTGTGAAATTCATATCACCCTGTCTGAACACTCACTAAAAGTTGTTGCCAAGATAGGAGCATTTGCTCCACCACTAATTGCCATAATCAATTTTCTAAACTCACATTCAGTCACTTGACCAGCAGAGAGGCGGCTTTTTCTTTCAACAGGTAACTTGATTCCAGCTTCTCCATTTTGCTTCTGATGTCTTAAGCTCTGTAAGCAATTACAAATTAGCTTTGCCTCACAGCAAGAGGTTCTCCGGTTCGATCCTTGGCTGGGGGTGCCTTCTGTGCAGAGTCTGCATGTCCTCCCTGTGGCCGCGTGGGTTTCCTGCTGGTGTTCCGGTTTCCTCCCACATCCCAAAGACATCCTGCAGGTGGATTGGACATTCTAAACTGGCCCTAGGTGTGAGTGTGTGTGTGTACCTTCTGTGGAAGGTTGGGCGCCGGGCTGGCAACTTGACACCGTAAAACTCCACTGCCAATCATGTGCGGACAGGTGATCCACTGTGGCGACCCCTAACCGGGAAAAGCTGAAAGAAGAAGAAGAAGACGGGAATCTGTAGGGGGAGGGATTGCTGCTGTCCCCAGCAGCCACAGCGTCTGACCCTGGATTTGCTGATAAGTCCATCCCATTGTCTTTACCTAGAAAAACAGCTTGAGAAGTTTGATAAAGTGAAAAAAAAGAAATCTTAAGCTGGGATACCCTCCAGTACCATTGCAATTTGGTAATGTCAGTGTGAAGTGTACATGACTGAGGAAAAATAAGCATTTTGAGTCATTTGAATTCTTTGGTCTAATTCAAAGAGTGGGAGTTTCTAGCTTTGTGTCAAAGAATTACATTTCTTAACCAAGGTTGCACACACAATTAACAAAAGTCCCTTTCAAGGATGAGATTACCAATATTTATGTATTATTTATTCCCATTTGTTAACTAGGGTAATCCTTTTGGGCAAATGGCCATTTTCAGCAGAGTACAAGGGAGAAAATATACAAATGGTATAAAAATATAAGTCGTTTTTTTTTTTTTGCAAATATACCTTGGTATTTACCCGAATCTTGATGTCAGAGGAATTAGAGTGCCTACACTGCAGACCATTTGCTTTCCTTTGTCTGCAGGCTCTGGCTCACCCTTTACCCCCCTCCCCTTCCCTCCTCATTCAGTTTCTCAGACCTGTTATAACATGTTTAACTACCTCACTTCATCTCAACTCCAAATACATATCCAACTTACACCTAACTTCCTCTCACTACCACGAATACTACTCACTCAGTCTCCTCTCTTACTCATCTGTCTTCCCCTTCCATTCCATTAGCCCTTCTAGCTTGTTCCACCTTCGTGTGATGGGCATCTGTTTTATATCTTTTTGAGTTTAGTGCATTATTTGTGTGTAAGATTTAGGTTTATGAGTTTAGAACAGTATCCGTTTGAGCTTAGTACTATCTGTATATACATCCACCTTTATTCCTAGCCTCTAGCTAGATATTGGTATATCTGTTTATTACTGTGTTTCTTATTGCATGTGTATCTGTTTGCTACAGTATGTATTATTTGCTATTGTATGTATATTCAGTTGTTCTTTATGTACTCTGCTGCTCATTTATTGTTCTGTGGAGCTTTTCTCCCTGGGCCTCTGCTGAAAAAGGACCTTGTCCAGTTGGAATTTCCCAGTAAACAAATGTAAATAAAGTAAGAAGTAGAAACTTTAGCAGTTGTCAAATTAATTTTATTAATTTTACACTCAGAAATCTGAACAGGTTGTTCATTATGTTAAAAAGCTTATCACAATCTCTCTGTAGATTTAGCAACTACCAGTCATCCATGAATGAAGACATTTTATTTATTTCATATTTGTTTACTGGGAAAGCCCTACAGGGTGAAACCCATTTTCAGCAGAGGCCCGGGGAGAAAAACTCCACATACAGTCAAACAGACAATGTAAAAATGACATATAAAGGTTATATGTGCATATGATAATACAAGACATAAAATATATATAATTAGGTATACTTGATGCATATAATTAATCACTCTTCCGTGTTAAATAATAAGCACAGCTTTAGCAAGATAAACAACATGCCTTCTTATTTAAAATCTGTGTGTATACTGATTTCGTGCTAGATATTTTATAAAATTCCAAAAATTGACAAAGTGGAAACGTGTATTGTATTATAAAAAGTAAAATTCCAGATTTTGACGTACAGCATTTGAGGGTGATATAGAGGTAGTTGTGAAGAAAGTAGGAGAAGGAGTCAAGGAGAGAAGTTAGTAAGACAGTGTCAGATGTTAATTCTTATAGGGTGGTAAGGTGTTCTGTATGGGTCTAGGCTAACCTGGACTGTTGGGTGAGCAAAGCCGTGCATTAGAGTTATGTCTTGAGTAGCTTTTTAAAGTGAACAGTGTTAGAAGTGGACCTAATAATTTGAGAGAGTGACTTCCAGATTTTAGCTACATGGGTTGAAAAAAGGGAGTCTCCAGCAGTATTTTTAACTTTGTTTACTTTTAATAGAGGTTTATTGGTGGAGCAAAGCACTCACTTATTGGAGTAGGGTTCAGTTATGTTTTGGTAGACTGTTTTTTTTTTCTTTCTGGCTGGTAGAGTAGTTTCTGAGCAGCTAGCTTGATTATAGGTTAGTAAATGTGGAAGTTCCATCCAGGAAATTTGTTTCAGAGCTAGACAGTGGTGTGATCATGATGATGAGTCTGCAGCAAATTTTGCTATTTTATTATAACAAGTTTCAAGTTTTCTAAGGTCAGGACTCTTCAGGTTGGTGAGTATGGGTGAAACATAAAGAAGGTAGAGAGAAGTTGAGTTCTTGCAGTGGCTATTCTGGTGTTGATTAGGAATTGTTTATTTCTATAAAGTTTGCCTAGCTTTTCGTGAACTTTCTTTGTAGTTTGTGATATATTTATGTCAAACTTCAAGTTGTTGTCATCATAACATGTAAGAGTTTTGTATTACCTATAGCTTTGATGTAGAAAGAGGGAGAAGGGTTATTGGTTCTAGTAGTATGAAAGATCATAAGTTTAGTTTTACTGGAGTCAAGTATAAGTTGAGATTTGGTAAGCCAGGATTTAATAGTAGAGAAGGACTTTTGGGTTATGTCATGAAGTTGCTGTATGGAAGGGGCAGCACATATGAGTGTGAAGTCGTCAGCATGTTGGACTAAAGGAGGCAAGGGGAGTAGCTGTGTTAAGGTTATTATTGAAGAGACTAAAGAGAAGGGGGCCTAGAATAGAACCCTGGAATGCCCCAGTGTGACTGGAAGTAGAGGGGAGAGGTCTTTTTCCTCATTTTACAGCTTGTTGGCATCCTGTTAGTCTCTCTGCACTCATGTGGTTCAGAAACTAAGATTTGGTTCAGTGAGTACTGTCAGTAGTTTTTGGTGGGAGACTGTGTCAAAAGCTTTTGACAAATCAAAGAAAGATGGTTGATAACTACGTTGCCCTCATTCTTATATTGATTAGTGGTGTTAGTGAAGCTAAGGAGTTGTAGTACTATGATTAGGTCTAAATCCATGTTGTGATCTGGCTAATAAGCTATTTGTGGAGAGGTAGTCCAGTAGTTGAGAATGTATACGCTTGAATTTTGGATAGTGGGGAAAGAATGGCAGTAGACCTGTAATTTGAAAGCTCATGTTGAGATACCACTTTATGTAGAGGGATTATGTAGGACATGTTCCAGAGAGATGGGACTTTCTGCTCAGAGATATAACTATTGATAAGAATTGAGATGGCATACCTCTCAACTATCGATATTTTCGCAGGATGTCCAGATTTTTGCCTCATATTTGTGGTCTGCTTAAGTTTATATGAGCAATATTTAAAATTGTCTGTATTTTGGGGGCTCTGCCCCTATTTTTGCTTTTTTCTAATTTGTTTGTGATAAGCTGAGAGCTATGAGATAGTGTATGAAATAGCATCAGCAGATAAATTTATATATTCAGCTGGTAAGTTGTCAGCTGTTCTAGTTGGTTTAAGTTTTCTGAGAAGTTTCTTTATGCTGCCTGTTGACATGGGATAGAAGGAAAAGGTATTTTTGTTATCGTTTGCTATTTAAGCTGCTGTTGCAGGGGAGGAACAGTTATTTTTGGGGATTGTTTGTATACTTTCGGTAAAGTGTTTATTAAATTGTTCTGCTGTAGTGTCTAGATTGTTTCCAGAAGAGGGGTTTGGGGTTGATGATTGGCCTGGATGTAGGATTTTTTTATTGTTGACCAGAATTTTTGTGGGTTGTTTTTGTGCTTCATTTCGATGTTGGTGTAGTAGTTTGTTTTATTCTGTTTAATGGCTTTGTTTCCGAGTTCTTGATATGCTAGATGATTATTTTGACATTTGTTTCCATACCATCTATCCTAAGCCTTGTCTATTAGTATGAGTACATCTCTAGTTTCTTATTTAACCAAGGGGCATCATTTGACTTTGACCATATTGTTCTGGGTGGAACTAATTTGTCAAGTATACTGAGGAAGGTGGAATTCAAGTATTCCACGGCCTCATCTAGAGGAAGGTCTTTTAAAGGAGCCCAGTTGCAGTGACTGAGTATGGATGCGAAGGTTTAGGTGTTGCATTTTTTTTTATTACAGATATGATGATAAATGGTGTGTTTAAGAGTAAGTTGCCTAAGAAAGTAGGGTTGGTATTGGCCACTGAGACTGTCAGGGAGGCAACCAGAATATTATGAGAGGGATGGGTTATTAGAGTCCAGTCTAGGATGATCTTCCTATTTGAGGTTTTATCTATTTTGGTTGGACTTTATATGATTTGGGAAAGCCATGTAAGCTTATGTGGTTATTGGGATTTTTGGAATTACAAGTTACCAGTCTGTATTAAAATAGTCCATGATGATTGTTTCCTGGGGTCGTGTGTTTGAGGTCCTCTGGAGGATGTGCTCTATAGTGGTCAGGTTATTACCAGGTGGAATATATGTTCCTGCTATGACTAAGTGTTTTTTGGAATTAATTTGTAGTCTAGCGTAGAGTATTTCGGTGGTGGTAAAATCTGGGGTAGTTAGCTGTAGTGGTTCCAATATGAAGGTATTTCTAAATAGTATGGCAATTCCTTCACTTCTTTTCGCCTTTCTATCTACCCTAATAATATTGTAACCTGGAGGAGTAAATTTGTTGTTGTCGATATTTGTTTCAGCCAGGTTTCTGTTACAAGTACTATATCTGGTGAGCTGAGTGAAAGGATAGCATGGAGATGTCCTTCAAGGATGCATCTGCAGTCCTTACAAATGGGTTGTCCTGTCGTCAGGCAGCCCTTCGGTCGGCCGGATTCCAAAGTCTGGGTCTGACCTCAGCTGGTGTCGCACTTCACCCGATGTCATAGCTGCAGTTATTCGGGTATAAAGGCATCAGCCGACGCCATTTTCCTCAGTCTTTCTTGCTGTGTGGCGCCCGAAGCAGAAGCTGTTCGCAAGTGCCGGTCGGTCAGAACCAGAGATTACTACCGAATACTACTACCAAGACTTCTAAAAGCTAAGTACCCGCTGGGGACTCTTTCTTGCCTCAGCCGATGTCAGAAAAAGTGAATAACTGTTTAACTTGTGGGAAACAAATACCTCATAAAGATTTCCACTCTTACTGCTTACCTTGTTTAGGCCCAGACCACGACGTAGCAGCTTGTCTAGCCTGTGCTTCTTTTAACCGGCGGACGCTTAGACGTCGGTCGGAATTTGCTGAGGAGTTTTTTGGCTCCGATTTTGCTTATATTATGCCGTCGGATCCTCCGACTACGCAAATTTCTAAAAAGCGCAAGGAAAAGGACCGACACTCGTGGTCCGTTAAGCCAACCGCGGGTGTCTCGGTTTCGGCTGAAACCGAGCAAGCGGTTCTTCCTTCAGCCGAAAACTTACCTTCTACCGAGGCCTCTTCCAACCTGGTGGAATCGGCTTCTGAAATCCTTCCTGCTGTTGCAGTTTCTCAGGAATTATCTGACACTATTCCCTTGGATATTTCAACCCCTGCACGTGGAGCTGCTAGGCCACCTGCAACCATGTCCATTAAGGCCTTTGCCAGGGCTAAAACAGCTAAAACTACTAAATCTGTGCCTGCTAAGACCCTTCTCACAGGCCTAGCTCTAGTTCACAAATGCTTAGTTTAGCAGAGGATCTCATTTCTTTAATCCGGGGATCCCAACCTCAACCAGACAGGGCCTCTCACCCACCTCCACAGAAGAGGCCTAGAGCAGAGCCCCCTGAGCCAGTTACTACAGATGATTCCTCTGATGATTCAAATGACACAGACCCTCCAGAGGCTCCTTTCTCCCCTTATGAAGACTCTGATGCTGAAGAGTCCATCCCTTCTGCCTCTCCGCCTGAGGAATTTTCCTTTGGGGAAACCTTGCATGCTATGAGGGAACAATTTCAGTGGCAGGGCCAGGATTTTTCAGACTCCAGAAAAAGGCTTAGAACCTTTCTGCATTTACCACAACATAGGCCTTTTGCCATACCTCCAGTTCTTTCTGTTGTAGATGATGCATTTAATGATGCTTGTACTGCTCCTGATTCTCTACCTCCGGCCCCTGCTAAGCCCGATAGGTACTACAGGGTCCCGGACACTCATTACCATTTGTATAAGGCTCCTTTTGCAGATCCCGAGACGATCTCCCAAGGACCTAAGGCTGTAGCAGCTACCTCTGCCAAAAACCCCCTCCCCTCTGAAAGGGAATCCAGGTCATTAGAGAGATGGGGTAAAAAAGTTTACACTTCTGCTACTCTTTCAGCCAGGGCCTTGAACTGTCAATTTCACATGATCCAGTATCAAGAATTTATGCTAGACCAGTTAACTAAAAAGCTGTCCTCGGATGAACCATTAGACAAAAAATCTGTTCAGGAAATGGTACATAACATTCAGCAAGTCAGTAACCATTCTTTAAAATGCGGCTATGATGTACTGGAGGCTTCCTTTAGATCAGCCGTGACTGGCACAGTTATCAGAAGGCATGCATGGTTAAAAGAGCAGGCCTTACCAGACCATGTCAAATCAAAACTATTAGATGCTCCCATGGATAAGATCAATTTGTTTGGCTCTCCTGCACAACAGGTGCTGAAGAAGATGGAAGAGAAAGCAAAATCTGTCCAAACAGTGAAAGATTTCTTACAGGTCCAACCTCCAAGGTTTAGCAGGAATTGGCCCTCTAAGAATTGGTCCTTTCCAGACTCCTCCAGGGCTCAGAGAGGCAGGAATAGGCGTTCAAGAGGCAGAAGCCAATCCAGGGGTGCCTACAGGGGACGCCAGTGGCAGGGCAACAACCAGCGAGGTACAGACACAGCCACCACTGCAACTACAGGACAATCACAGTGACTTGGCTCTGGCACCGCCTACCAGGGAACAACTAGAAGCACCCTTAGGTGGAAAGCTAGCCTTATTTTCAACAAATTGGCATTACATCACAAGAGACAAGTGGATTTTGCAGACAATAGACCAAGGTTACCGGTTTCACTTCCATACTCTACCAGGGAAGAGAGGAATGCCAAACCTACCTCCAAATCAAAAGGCAGAAGCTCTAAAACAAATATCTCAATTACTAAAGATGAGAGCTGTGGAAAAGGTACCATTTATGGAGCAAGGAAAGGGATTTTACTCCAGACTCTTCCTGGTACCGAGAAAAGAGAGCAAATGGAGACCTATTCTCGACCTGTCCGCTTTAAACACATTCCTCATTGTTCCAAAATTCAAAATGCTGACTCTACAGCAGCTTCTTCCCATGCTGGGCAAGGAGTCTTGGCTGGTAACTCTAGATCTCAAGGAGGCATACCTGCACGTCCCCATACGACCAAATTGCAGAAGATACCTCAAATTTCTTGCAGGATCAGAGCATTATCAATTCTCAGCATTGCCCTTTGGCTTATCTACTGCGCCCAGAGTATTCACGAAATGCCTGGCATCAGTAATTGCTCATTGCAGGCTTCAGAGAATCCAAATATACCCTTACCTGGACGACTGCCTGATACAAGCGGACAACAAAAACAAGCTAGCAGAAGACTTGAAAAGGGTCATTTACCTACTGCAAGCACTGGGATATACAGTCAATATAAAAAAGTCAAGGCTGACATCATCCCAAAGGATAACCTTTTTGGGTGCAGAGCTGGACACATCAAAACAAATGGCATTCCTAACAGTAGAAAAACAGGAGCAACTACCGCTCTACTTCTTGGCGTTAACAAAGCAGAACCATCTAACAGCAAGAAAAGTCCTGCAAGCCTTGGGCTTCATGGCATCCTGCATCATATTGGTTCCACATGCCAGACTGCATATGAGAAAGTTACAGTGGTACCTAAGGAATTTATGGTCTCAACACAAGCACAGCTTAGAAACTCAAATTCCAATAATTCCATGCCTGAAGCAAGAATTCCTATGGTGGGCTCAGGCCTGTCAATCAAACACAGGATTGCCCTTCCACAGCACTCAACCAAGCCAAACCATCACGACGGACACCTCAGACCTCGGTTGGGGGGCCCACATGCTGGACGAGTGCATACAAGGATTATGGACTCCAGACCAGCTGCACCTACACATAAATCTAAAGGAAATGCTGGCAGTAAAACTGGCAATTCAGACATTCAGGCCATTCCTCCAACAAGGTCAGTTGATGATGAGGACAGACAATACCACAGTTATGTGGTACATCAACAAACAGGGAGGCACACATTCGTACCCTCTATGCCGGATGGCACTGGAACTCTGGAATATGGCCCTGAGCTACAACATTCAGTTACAAGCAATCTTTGTACCAGGAAAAGAAAACATTCTAGCAGACATATTAAGCAGGACTACCACGGATGCCCACGAATGGATGCTGCATCCGGACATCTTCAAAACTATTACAAGAAAATGGGGACTCCCAGAAATAGACTTATTTGCATCCCCACGCAATCACCAGCTAAAGAAATTCTGCACAAGGACGTACCACCCACTTGCTTGGAAGGTGGACTCCCTATCTTTCAGTTGGAAAAACCTGACAGCATATGCATTCCCACCACTTCCTTTGATGCACAAGGTGCTTTTGAAGATCAAAGAGGACCGTCCAAGGATCATTCTGATAGCTCCAGACTGGCCAAGGCAACATTGGTACCCATTACTGAGGAGCATGTCTCGGGAACAAATATGGCCCCTACCCCTGGTTCCCTTGCTGTTAACACAAAACAACTACAACATCCTACATCCAAACCTGAAAACGCTGCAGCTGACTGCCTGGAACATTGCATAAGGCCAATTAACCCAAATTTATCCCAAAGGGTTAAAGACATTATCCTGGAGGCTCGCAGACCCTCAACAAGGAAAAATTATTCAGCAAAATGGAAAAGATATCTCATTTGGAGTACTGCAAAAGGAGAAGATGTGTCACTGGTAAACATAGCCAACATCCTGGAATACTTGGCAGAGCTCTTCCACCAAGGCCTGTCCTATTCTTCCATCAAGATTCATGCATCAGCTATTTCAGCAGAATACGACTTGGATCCTCCAGTCTTCTCACATCCTCTGCTCAGTCAGTTTCTGAGAGGAATTAAAAATGTAAAACCTCCTAGGAAGCCACCATTGCCAGCATGGGACTTGAACTTTGTGCTAGAAAAATTGACACTTCCTCCTTTCGAACCAGCAGCAACAGCAGAATTACAATACTTATCATGGAAAACTGCTTTCCTGCTGGCAATCACTTCAGCAAGAAGGGTATCTGAGCTACAGGCATTAATGGCAGTACAACCCTTCCTGATCTTTCATCAAGATAGAGTGTCCATGAGAACAAATCCTACTTTTATGCCTAAGGTGGTCTCCAGAGTATCTTTAAATCAGGCTATCCACCTACCTACATTCTTCCCCAACCCACAGAACAGGGGAGAAAGACTTTTGCATACCTTGGATGTACATAGACAATTACGCTACTACCTGGACAGGACCAAAGGCAATAGAAAAACTGACCAGCTACTGGTAGCATATGCACCAGGGATGGAAGGAAAAGCAATTTCAAAACAGACAGTCTCAAAGTGGATAGGAAATTGCATTAGATTTTGTTACTCCTACCATGGAAAGAAAACTCCAGAAAACATCAGGCCTCACTCTACAAGGGCTACAGGCACTACCACAGCTTTCATACGAGGAGTGGCTACCAAGGACATTTTAGAGGCTGCTACTTGGAGCTTCGTGCATACATTTGCCAAGCATTATAATTTACCTTTATACTCTAGATCCCGAGCAGGTTTTGCCACTGCTGTTTTGCAAGGGATCTTAACTACACCATAACTTCTTTTTGCCTCCTCCCCCAGTTTGGCTATGGTATTCTACCCATTTGTAAGGACTGCAGATGCATCCTTGAAGGACATAGTACAGTTTTGTACCTACCATAAATGTAGATGTCCGATAGGAATGCATCTGCAGTCAGGGTTACCCACCCGCCTTCCCCTCTGTGGTACTCCTAGGGTATTTGCCCATCTTATAGCTAGCTGGGGAATCTATTATGGTGTATTTGTTTGTATATATGTACATACATGCTTATTTTTGTGTTTGTTTCTACTATTTGGAATCATTGGCATTTATCCAAATTTAGCCTTCCAAGAGGGCACCTGGCATCTGGGGCAAGAAACACTGAGGAAAATGGCGTCGGCTGATGCCTTTATACCCGAATAACTGCAGCTATGACGTCGGGTGAAGTGCGACACCAGCCGAGGCCAGACCCAGACTTTGGAATCCGGCCGACCGGAGGGCTGCCTGACGACAGGACAACCCATTTGTAAGGACTGCAGATGCATTCCTATCGGACATCTACATTTATGGTAGGTACAAAACTGTACTTTCCTGTATTATGGACACTTCTAATGTTAATATTTAAGAGTAGCAGATTGGGTCCTTTTCTAGGTAGGTTTAGTGTGCTCTAAGAGAAGGAGGAGGTTGCATTTATAGTTGTGGTGTAGAGGATATGGGGCAAGGGTTTGGATTGACATCACCACTGTTTGCAAGAGAGGATGCTATGATTGCTAGTGTGTTAAGGAATTTGTTTATGTATTTATACTTGAGGGAGACGTGTGGTGAAACTTGATGGGTGTGTTATGGTATATAGGGGAAGACACCAAAGATTGTATGCTTATAGATATATGGAAATATCTACAAGTGTAAGTGTTTTGTTGATGTGGACATGGGGATAGTGTTCCATAGTGGGATAGCTGGATGTTTATCTGGGAATAATAAGAGGTTAGATGAGCTGTTAGTGAGAGAGTTATGAATGCTGTAATGTATGAGGATAGCATTTCTTCTATGTACTAAATCTGTAGTAAAATTCTTTGGTTATGATGTACAGTTAAATGTGTATACTTTTAGAGTTTAGTAGTGAGGTAATTGAAAATGGTGCAACAGAGTTGGATTTTGTAGTAATTGTATTGTATTGGGACAGGCTTTGGTGATTAATTTTTAGAGTAAATTACTGTAGGTAGTTGCTGGAATTTTTGGAGTAAATTACTATAGGTAGTTGCTGGAGAAAAAGTAATAGTGGGGATTTTGAGTGTTAACAAATTGAGGAAGAGTAATGTGATGGTAGATAGGGTTTGGGCAGTATAATGTAGCAGGATTGTTTAGAAGGATAAATTTGATTGGCTAGATGTGTTTAGTGGCAGTGGCTTGCTCAAAATATGAAAATAAATATAAGTGTACTGGGGGTGGGTGGGATTTTGAGGGTAGGGGCGTGGCGTGGAGTGAGAGTGAACGGAGCGGGTAGACTTCAGCTTATGGAAGTTGAAATATACTTTTCAGAGACCCTTTTATCAAGGTAGGTTTTCAGGGACTGTTAAACACCTAAATGTCTATTGTTGCATTTGTATCAGAAAATACTAACCAGTTCTTCAAATAAATGACTGCAGCAGATTTAGCTTAGTAGGGAGTGACGTACAGTTTAGGATATTATCCACATATTTACAGCATCGTACTACTGTAAATAGGCCAAAATGGAGGGGACCAAAAGAGGAGGAAACGAGCAGCTGTTGGCCCTGGTGTTGTACTCGGCAGTTACAATGACTGTAAATGAAAAGTACCACCATTTCTTTGCTGCAGCCTACATTAGTTTCTCTTCACTTTATGTTTGTGAAATCTTGCTTGAGGAGTGTTTTAGTATAGCAATAGGCAACCACGGGAAAGTTGCAGGGAGGAAGTTACGGTTCAGGGTGAAATCACTGAATTAGCTACTAGAAAAGAGTAAAGAAAAAGCAGTTAGAGGGTGACCAGCAGGTGGTAAGGAATTTTCTGTTGAAAGATTTCAAAGAAACAATGTTTAACAGGAATATTTTCCTTTGTGCTGTTTACTGCTGATATGTTGCTTGGTCTATTTTTTAATTTTTTACATTTCTTTTTTTATCAAGAAACGCGTTGTTAATGTTTATCGACTTATAACAAGAGGCACTTTGGAGGAAAAAATTATGGGTCTTCAGAAATTCAAAATGAATATTGCTAATACAGTTATCAGTCAAGATAATGCCAGCTTACAGAGCATGGGAACCGATCAACTTCTTGATCTTTTCACTCTTGACAAGGTAATTTTTTTTTTTTTTTTACTAAAAAAAAAAAAATCTCTAAGTGTTTTGGTTTCTATTTACCTTCCATTTCTGTTAAGACCTGCTGTGAGCTACACTAGGGAAGAATGTGCCATGCTAATTGGTTTGCGCCGCTTAAGTGGCCTAAACTCATTTGTCATTAAGAAGTCCAGATCATTAAGTGACCAGCTAAAATACTACAAAAGAGTAAAACATGTCTACAGATTGCTCTTGCCAAGGTTATTTTGATAAACAGTGATTTGCAAATGCATAACCTTTTTGATCATAGTTGTTTTAAAATCCTGTAATAGACTTTTTTTTCTCATTGCATTTTCCATTGATTTTAACACTTTGTTTTTATCTGTATGTCCCATATGATTAACCAGTTAATTCTGCATACTGTTCTTAAGTGTATTTATCAGTACTTTGATATTAGTTGTGTGTATTGCAGTGCATACGTCATGGCTGTCCCCTGTAAAAGGGCATCTGACTCGGTGGGTGTTTACTTCGCAAGTTTATTTGAAATCGTTAGCTGCGTTAATTGAACTCAGTTGTGCACAGACTGATTCATAAAGATGTGTATTAGCCATTCCTTTTCATTTTCCCATGCAGTTCAGTGGTATTTGCTGTCTCCTCTTTGCTTATTTTAACCATATTTAGGTATGTTCATCCATGGACACATTATGGGCCATAGCTTTTGTTCAAAATGAACAATCAGTGCAAAACGTTTAATACAATAATATGAAAAGGATCAGACTGAAACAGTGAGACATGTTAGATCAGACTGAAACACTGAGAGCAGTGTTAAAGTGGCCTATGAGACATGAACAGTAGTAGTGGCAGTAGGTAGCTGTCACAGTGGTTAAGTTTCTGACGTACATTTACTGCATTACATCAACAGAGAGATTTTATAATAAACTCCAGCTGCATAGCAGGTCACTAATGCATTCAGTGACCATTATTTAAAAGTACCTACTCAAAATTAGTCAAGGATGAGATTACAAACTATATCAGCATGTTAAAGCATTAGTTGAGTTTGAGGAGCTTCTCTGTTACCATTATAGCTAGATGGTCTAACCACTGGGCCAGAACTCATCTTAGTTGTCTTGTCCCCTTACACTGAATAATCTGTAGACATCTTGCTGCCATATTTCTAAACTGTTTTTTGTAACTTGGTAAGTGAACTTATCTAGTGGACTTTTTTCAGGTATTGATCTCGAATGCACTAACAAAGTGAGTAAAGGATAGGCATGATTAAAATGTCTACTTACAGAGAAGTTCATAATATGTTGACAAAAATAAAGTAGTATAGACTTTGAATATTTTAGCACAGAGGTCGATTAGTATAAGTAAGATTCAGCAGCCATATCAAATAATACAGATTTAATGGTAATCATTGGGTCTTCATCTTATTTAGTATTGCCACCACTGTAATTCCCTTCACCATCTAAGTTGGCTAGAATTACCAAACTTCCTCACATATACCCAGCTCATCCAAGCACACAAACTCATTCATAACCCATCTCTCTGCCCCTCCCTAGCAAGTACCATTGAAATGCATAAGCCAGATAGACTCCTAAGATCCAATTCCCAAAACCTAATTAAGTTGCATAAACCAACACATCCTGCTGGGAATCAATTGATGTCCTTCTCTCTTGCAAGCCACTGACTCTCTCCCTTCTCCCATCCACACCACCAGCAGTCTCTCCTTGTTTAAAACCTCACTGTACTCGCACCTTACTTCACAATGCATGTGCTCTTGTTCTCATCCAACCTAATTCTACTACACTTTCTTACTAACTTTCCAAACTTTGTTGCTTGTCACTACCTCCTAAAGTTTTACATCCCTTGAGGCATATTCGACCAGTGACTAAGAAATTACCTCATTGTAATTCCCTAAAAAAAAAAAAAAAAAAAAATACTGCTTACTGAATTAACCTGATGTAATTTTCCTAATGAAAATCTTTTTTTATTTCTGTATTAAGTAGCATCTATTTGAACTGTGTGGTATGAGTTTGTACTATACAAAATATGTATTTAATATTTAATTGAAATGTATATTATGGATTTGTGCTCTTTGTATTTCTCTGGAGCTTTTCTCCCCAGGACTCCATTGAAAATGGGCTCCTTGTAGCCCAATGGACTATCCTGGAAAACTGCAAATAAATAAATAAATATGGTCTTTAACTGATTTGCAGTTGGATATTTCTAGGTAATGTCTGCCTCAGTTTTTAAATTACTGAGGACTATGGATAATGTAGAGAGCGCCAAAATGTATTCCGTTGTGTAGCGCCACTTAGATGATATGGGAGAATAAGAGAAAAAGTGTTCTGTAGAGTAGTGTGAGTGAATGCAGGCTAATTTTGTACGGTGACAGAATGAAGAGTAAAACAGCAAGTCAAAAATTCACACAGAAAAGCTCGCAGGCAAAAACATCAAAAAGGCTGCGGCAAGCCAGCCACTTCACAGTGTATACCTTAAACCTTGTTTCTCATCACCCATGTGCATCTTTCAGAGGAGGTTTAAGGTCCTACACAGTGAAGTCTCTTGCTCACCAAGGTGTCTCTGATGTTGGTAAATGAAGTGTGAAGACCTCTAGCTGGAAGCCAGTGGTAATTATACAGTGAAATTTTAATGGTCTTCAAGATTGACTTTGTCAAAATAGCCTACTGAATGTCTATATTAAGGTAAGCTTGTTTCATTATGCCAAGAAGAATGTGTTGTGTGATGCACATACACCACTAGTAGTTTATTTTTCAGAAAAATGTTAAAAGATTACGTGATCAAAACATAGTCTTGCCCCTCTCTCACTCCAACCTGACCTATCTCTCCTCATTTTCTCTTCCTCCTCTGTTAATACTCTTGCAGACAGTCTGCCTATATATCAAAAAAACTGCAAAGTGTCATACATTAATTACATTTCTTAAGCCAACTTGTTAATTGCAAATTGTTCACTGCACCCATACTCTCTATGAATGAAACTGTTAGAGTTTTTGTTTAAAAGTCTTTTTCAGTATTGGCATACCTTAGAAATTCATTTTTGTTGCTAAGAGTTGCACTCTACTGTTAATTTTTTACGGTTTATGTTTTCTTTTTGTTTTGGAACTTTTCTCCTCTGCTGAAAAAGGGCATCTTGCCCAGTTAGACTAACCCAGTTAACAAATGTCAAATAAATGGCGCCTCTTGAGACCATGTCTTTGCACTAGTCTAAGCGTATAACTTTTCCATGCTTTAAACACTAAGGTGCCTAATCTCTGCTTTTATGAAATTCACAGCCAATGCTGTTAAACTAAGATACAGCCATGTGGAAATGTTCATGCTGGCCTGTAGCAGATGTATCAAAATGAACCATGAAGTCCTTGTTACCTTTTGAAGGTTTAAAGTCATTGCCAGATTGAGGAGTTTCTGTCTGAACTTTTCCTACAGCAGATATGGTTTGCAAAGTATTAAACATTTCTTTGAGATGGCAAGTTTCTTCAGACGGTGGCCATCTTGACAAACTGGAGCACTCCTAGCAGGAAAAAATTGAATAAGAAAACTGGTAAATGTCAATTTGCTTTTAATTTGTTTCCGGGGAACTTATTCTGTCTGGGTGTTAACTAAGAGGACATCCAGGAGGAGTAAAAGCAAGGGGTCCAAATGGAGAGACAGGTCAGCAAGTAAAGGAGACTATTATTGCTGAAATTGAATTAATCCTCAAGTCTTGGTGAATACATTTGTGAGGTGGACCCTGTTTTTCACAAAATCTCACCAAGATGACACTGATATATAAACTATTTTTCTAGCGTATATCATGGACAGAAGTAGGTTAAAAATTAAAAAAAGATAGCTGGGTGCACAAGACCGAGGATAATAAAGTGCCCAATCCTGGTAGGCACACTGGTGCTAGATGACAGTGCAGAATCCTCAAAATATGGAAACATTTCTACAATGGGGCCGAGCCTGTCCCAGGGGGAGGAAGGGACCCCCTGTTGTAGAAGGAAGTAGTAGTCAACAAAAATCACAAAAACTGATGGGCCAAAGAAGAGCCATAAAGATGGTAAAGTGGACTATTGAGGATAAGAAAGAAATTATGTATTGTTAGTATGCAAAAAGCCCAGCATTAGCAGACACAAGATATATAAAATGATTGGGAGAAATTAGAAGAAAGAAAAATACTTCTACAAGAAAAACTGTCAGAAACTTCAAATAAAAATGTGTATTCATTAATAGGTTCATAGGTAGGTACTAGGCTATTGGCCCTAGGGCCTATACAAGCCTAGCCAAAAAGGTACCCTAGCTTTCACCACCCAAGAAAATTATTTTCCTGTGCCCCTGCCAAGCAGAACCACAGAAGTGATCCCCGGGGTGAATTTCCTATTACCCATCCAATCATCAAGATTTTTCTTGGAGTGCTTATGAGGAGCTCTGTTTGACATAGGTAGTCTGTTCCAGAGTATGGGAAATCTCTGGGACAGGAATCTATCCCTCCAGCATGTTCTGTTTATTGTGGTGACAATGTTTAGGTCCCTAGAGCATGTAGCTCAGAGGGATTGGGATTTCTTTAAGTGGAGCATGTCCAACAGTTCTGGGTTTGACTTAGCTTTGTATGTTAGGCAGAGATTGCCTCTGAGTAGGCGATATAATAGATTTGTAAAAAATAGTTTATAGATCAAGAAACTTTGGAAAATGAAGCATTTGAGGAAGTGTGAAACTATAAACAACAAAACCTGTGCACATTTCACTGTTGTAGTTAACTTCTTTGTTAGACATTTGCACCTAAAACCTGTAATGTATCTGGCACCTTTTTCAACCTGTGTGCACCCATACCTGCAATGTAACCTGCAAGTCATAATTAGTCGTAATTTTGCTGCCTTATAGAGATTTGTGCCTTACATCTGTTATTTTTACCATATGCTGTGGTGTATCTGTAATGGACATCTTGTACCATGTAACGACGGTACTGCTCGCACTGTCTGCCACAAAAGTGGCTCAGGATTTTAGTTCTCTACAAAATACCCTGCAATTAAACTGCAATAGCACGCAGCAGTAGTCCAGCTGTGTATGTTTTATATAAGAAAGGAGTAAATCCGTTTCTGGTTTACTTTCCTTATCGCTAACCACCTCCACGTGGTTTAGCTGAACTAACAAACAACAGTATTGCCCACATCCATTGAACCTTCGCTCACCAGCTACATATGTGCTCAGTGTTCGAAGCAAACTAATATTACCCTCCAACTCCTTTGGAAGTACCTACTCCAAGTAGTATGTCCTAGCCGTGAATTACACCCTAAATTGTTCCACTTTCACTTATCTACTGCTTCAGTGAGTGATGAGCGTATGTACTCTGTTAGAGCCTACAAAACTGGGAAAGCAGTCGTTCTAACCCTGATCAAATAAATTCAACCTAAGGACTATACCTATGCCCTGGTTGTGCTGCTGTTTCCCACCTAACCACAAAATCACCTTCCAGTCCGTGGTTATCGGAGACACTCTACCATAGCATATCCTGCTCATTGGTAAAGGGACATACTTAATAGTAGCTACGCGTATAGACTGAACTGTGCCCCCTCCCCACTCACCACTCTTAATTGGAGACTGTAACTAGCTCCCTGCCTTGGATCACTCAATACAATGTGCTTCTTAATGCCTATAAATACCCACTTTTGAATTGGAATTTCATCAGAGAATGTGTATGTGAGTCTGTTTCACTACATGCCTGTGGGTTAAAGTGTAATTTGTTGAAAATGCTGATCTAATGCAGGAATTACATTGTTTCTATTTTATCCTGTTACTGAATTTGGTATTAACGACACTGAAACACTGACATAGATAAGTAAATGTATTATTCTAGAAGATTTTTTAAACTGTTGTATGGATTTTTATACCTATTTTTGTAGGTACTTGTTCCTGATGCATTGGTGTTTAGTTTTGTATATGTTCACTGCTGCCTGATCTGTTAATTATGCATTATCCTTAACTGCTGCATAACCTACTACTTAATTTATAAATGTCTCCCTCTCTATTCTCTCCAGCTCTTCAACTTTCTTCTCCTAAGCTCGCTTTGCCTACTGGCCCAGCCCTCCTGGATATCCAAGACCATTCTCAGGATAGCAAGTGTCACTCTGTTTGCCTAACTCCCTGCAGGGGCAGTCCTATCTTTCTCCCAGAACGGAGAGTTAAAGGATTAAAGAAAGTATGTAACATGCTGCTTATCCCCGCTGTAATTTGCCTTTGAAATTGTTCTATCACTTGCCTAGTGCTAATAAAGGATTCCAGCCAGAATTGCCAGCAGCCATACCCTTCTTACTGTGATCTCCCCTCATATCTGCCTCATCCCTGGCTCCTTTTTTCCTATATCAGAGCCGTCTTGCTCCCTACACCTATCGAACTTCTGTAGTGGTTCCTCTCCTTACAAATTCAGGATCTGTCCATTAGGTGGCAGTGTCTACCCATCTATAACCCGTCTTCCCTCACTCCTTCCCACTCACTATAATATAATATATTAATAGTCATCCTCTGTCTCTTTAACTGCTTAGCAACAGTCCTACCCATCTCCAGCTCTGAAATCTGTATTCTCCTTTCCCTTCGTACTGTACCCTAAGCATGCCTTTAACCACCCTGCTTACCTTCCTTTGTACTTACCTTCACTAGACTGACTGTTTGTTTTTCACACTGTCCTGCTGCATACTGTACCCCAATCATCCCTTTAACCACCCTGCTTACCTTCCTCTACTTACCTTCACCAGACTGATTGTTTTTCACACTGTCCTGCTGCCTACTGTACCCCAAGCATCCCTTTAACCACCCTGCTTACCTTCCTCTGTACTTACCTTCACCAGACTGATTGATTGTTTTTCACACTGTCCTGCTGTCTACTTTCCTTGGGTGTAACTCGCTCTGTTTGCCCTGCGGGCTCACTCCACTTCCCTACCCTACCCCCAAATCTCACCCACTCCAGTGCATCTAGACTTATACTCACCTAACCACTCCTACTTCCTCTCTACCTATTAAACTCCTCCCCTTTCACCACCATCCTCTTTCTACCCCCTCCCCCTCACACCATTTATCACCTCACACTTCTCTTCATATTTAATAAGGCAATACCTATTCCTAGCCCTTTCTCAACACCATATATTCTACTTTATCAAAGCCTCAACATGTTTACAAAACATACACCATTCTCAATTCAACTACTACTACTTCTGAACCTTACTTATATCCACTACCTTACCCAGCCCAGCACCATAACCCACATACCATTCCTTCACATAATCAACTCACTCCCTACAACACACTTACACTCATTTGTCTCTACCTCCCCTAGTCTGTATCCCATTAACAACCATCTATTTTTTCACTACAAACTGAGCACGTCTTATAAATTCTCTAGCCCCCCCCCCTCTAACCTCCAAAACCCTCACAAATCTAACAGTATACAACATAGAAACTAGGCAATCCAAACACCTCATCAGCATAATCCAACATCTAACAACCATACTTCTGTCTGGAGATATACACCCTAACCCCGGCCCAGACACCCCTTCCTCTACATCTAAATCCATCCTACTAGCTTCTCTAAATGCCCAAAGCATAGCTTACAAAATTCCCAACCTCCATGCCTAGCTTCTCCACAACAAACCTGACATCTTGGCTATCTCTGAAACCTGGGTAAAACCTCATATAAAAGATGCTGAAATAGTACCACCGAACTACTCCATCATCAGAAAAGACAGGGCCCACAAAAAGGGTGGTGGAGTAGCTCTACTCTATTCATCCTCCCTATCCATTACTCCCTATAATAAACCCATTCCTCACTTCACCAATGCAGAATTAATACTAGCTCTATTTCAGTTAAATACACACAAACACATATGCATAGCCTCCCTTTACACCCCCCCCTGGAGACAATATCTCAGTACTTTAGGATATCCTTTCCTGGCTTTCTACCATTATCAGTAATAAAACTATTATCATGGGAGACACAAATATTAATTGGTCCTCCATTCATTCCCCTACACACACCCTAAACATCAACCTATATAAGTACTCTCAGCTCATCAACTTCACTACCAGGCCCTCTAAAGACTTCTCCAGTGGCAGCACCCTAGACTGGATCTTAGTCTCTCACCCCCACTACTACCCTGATAGTGGAACTCTTCCTGATTCCCTCAGCGACCACCTTCCCATCTTTACTAGGCGTCGTCCTTCTCCATTACAAGTAACTCATAATTACATCAGCACTCGCTACCTAAAAAACTTCAACCCAAAAGCCTTCTCAGACTCCCTAAAATCAATTAATTGGGACCCTCTAAAAACTCTACGCCTGGATAATGCTGTCGCACACTTCAGTACAACTTTCCTAAAACTGCTTGATAGTTTTGCCCCCATAAAAACCAAAAGAATAAGAAACAAAATCGCCCCCAAAGAATGATGGGTTTTTCAGCTTTTCCCGGTTAAGGGTTGCCACAGCAGAACTCCGGTCCGCTAATGATTGGCAGAAAATTTTTACATGCCGAGTTGCCAGCCCTGATGCACAACCTTCAACGAAGGTACGCCCATTCACGCATGTCTCCACACAGAAGACGCTCTAGCTGAGAATCGAACAGGACAGCGTCTTACTGTGAGGCGACAACGCTACCGCAGCACCACCTCGCCCCCAAAGAATAAAAACAAAATCGCCCCTTGGCTAACAAAAAACACACTAACTGCCATGCAACTTAGAGACAAAGCCTGGGCACGTTACCAAACAAACAAAACTCCCACCACCCTTAACGAATTCAAAACACTTCGCAATAGAGTTAAAAAGCTTATCACAGCAGACCAACATAATTACTTCTCCTTACTCCAAAACAACCATAAAACCAATACACAAAAATTCTGGAAAGATGTCACTACTCTCCAAAAATCCGGTTCAGCTGAAAATCCAAGCCCAGACCCAAATGCACTAGACATAGATGTGGCCACCAAATTCAACTCTTTCTTCATAGACTCTCTTTCCAAACTAACCTCATCCTTCTCTAATAACACTTCACCTCCTACTTCTGTATCCCCTCTCTTATCACCCCTGTCACCTCCAGCCTCTCATTCCCTAGCCTCTCAACTCCCGCCATTCTCCATAAAACCCATTCCTACTTCTACCATAAAAAAACTCCTGCAAAAGCTAAAACCATGCACCAATGCCCCCGATAACATTCCCTCATCCTTTCTCAGCATAGCTGCCAAAAGCCATTGCCTTTCCCATCAGCATCCTAATCAATCACTCCATCCAAGAAGGTCTTGTACCCGAACTTTGGAAAAAGGCTTTCATCATTCCCCTGCACAAAGGAGGCAATAATAACAATGTCTCTAACTTCCGTCCCATCGCCATCCTCTCTTCCATCTCAAAACTCCTAGAGAAATGTATCCATCTTCAACTCCTTCCCTATCTCTTAGACAACAACTTATTAACTTCCACCCAACACGGATTCAGACCCAGTCACAGCACCATGACTGCCCTCCTATCCTTCCTGGAAACTGTGAATAAAGCCAGGGATTCTGGCTGTACTGTATCTACCATCCTACTTGATCTCTCTAAGGCCTTCGATACTATCTCTCACAACCTTCTCCTGACTAAACTATCTAACCTAAACCTATCCTCTTCCTCTCTCAATTGGTTCAACAGCTATCTCTCCAACAGGCAACAAGCTGTCAAGTGGAAAAAAGGTTTCCATTTTGGGACCCCTCCTCTTCAATTTAGTCAAACGATTTCTTCCTCTCAATTCCTTACGCTAACCTTATTCAATATGCAGATGATTCAACAATTATCTGTGCAGCCACATCCATCCCCACTCTTCAAGCTGACTCAAGATGCCTTCTCTACCACAGAACAGTGGATGAAAGAAAATCATGTAGCACTCAATGCATCAAAAGCCAAACTTATGCTATTTACCCCCTCTAAAACCAACACCATTGATAGAAAACTATTCTCCATCACCAGCCAGAATAACACCACTCTTGAACTGGTATCTGAAACCAAACTACTAGGAGTCCAGATCGATGACCAGCTTAAATTCAGTACCCATCTACAACTAAACATAAAAAAACACCAAAAACTTGGAATACTCTACCAACACAATAGATGCCTCACTACATCTACTAAGCTCACACACTCTTCTACATTTCTCATCCCTTCCCTCCTTTATGGTGCCCCTCTCTTAACAAACCTGCAATCATCTCTCAAAACAAAACTGTCCTCTTGTTATAATAAAATTGACAAATTTGCCACTAGCCACAAATCATCAACCCATCACTGTGCATCTCTCCACAAACTAAACTGGCTAAAGCTTCCCAACTATCTCTCCTATACTCAGCTTACTTATGCACACACACTCATTTTTCATCCCTCTCTCTGTCCCTCCCTCTGCTCTACCTTTAAAATGCACCACCCACAAAGACTCCTAAGATCTAGCACCACCCACAAAGACTCCTAAGATCTAGCAACCAAAACCTAATAGAACTGTACAAACCCCTTCACTCCCCAGGACAAAACCTCCTGTCCTTTGGCATGCCTGTGGAACTCCCTCCCTCCATCCGTACTATCACTAACCTCCCTTACTTTAAAAAATCACTTCACTCACATCTAACATCCACGTGGGAATGCTCTTGCTCCCACCCCTCATAGCCTATTCTCCACTTCCTACAGGCAACTATCTCATATATTCTAGACACTAACTTCATATTTGCATCTAGCAAATACTAAGCCAATTGTAAATAGCCTCTTATAATTCTCAAATCCTACTATTCCATTTCAAGAAACTGTATATTTACTAAAGCTATGTTTTGTTGTGTTTTCTACAAAATGTAACCTAAAAATTTTATTGTGCCTGCGTAATTTTTGTTTTCTACAAAATGTAACCTGAAAATTTTATTGTAACTGCTTAATCTTTTTTTGTCTTAGAAAACTACAAATGATTTAAATTGTAAATTGCTGTAATCTTTTGTAACCTTTGTATTGGAGCTTTTCTTCCCAGGACTCAATTGAAAACGGGTTCTTATTGGCCCAATGGACTATCCTGGTTAACCAACTGCAGATAAATAAATAAGTAAAAAAACCTAGAGATTTTTGAAAAGTACAAAAAAAGAGAGATGGACATGGGAATGAGAGAGAGATTTGATACGATGCAATATTTACGCAAAGGAGAAAGGCAAATTAATCAATATAAAGAAGGCAATCCCCAAGATACTCGAAGAGAAATACAGCAAAGACATCCAGATATGGAAAATTTCACAATAAAAAATATCACACAGGGAATGTAGAATGAAGATTAGTAAAGTAGAAGTTAAAACAATAGAAGTTAAAGTTATGGAGTGCCTGCGAAGTGAAGGATTTGATGTAGAAGGTCTAACACAGGTTACATCAAAGTATGATGGAGTGAGTCCCCAAAGTAAGGAGAAGCAGGAGGATCAGGAGACATCTGAAGAAGAAATATGGACATGGGAAAGAAAGAGAGATTTAATATGGTGTAATATTTATGCAAAGAAGAAAGCAAAACTAACCAATACAAAAAGAGCAGCACCAAAGATATTTGAAGATAAATACAGGCAAATGAATCTGGACATGGAAAACTTTACAATACAAAAAATAAGAAGACAAACAAAAAAAGTAGAAAAGATTAGTAATGGAGAAGTTAAAGAAATAGAAACTGAGGTTATGGAATACCTGCAAAGTGAAGGATTCGGTGTAGAAAAACTAATTCAGAAAGTACCACAACAGGATAGAGCAAGGGATATCCAAATGAAGGGGAAACCAGTAAAACAAGAATCAATTGGTCAGGTGCCATAGGAAGATATTTTGGAGCCTTCCACAGGAAACCAGTATAAATGTTCACTTGAAGCTGGACAGCAAGGGAAGGAACTGAAAACTGACGGTCATTGTTGAGTGATAGGCCAGTGAGTTCCCATATGACAGAGCAATGGATGGCACAGGATAAAATTGAAGAGAATATGCCACAGGAAGATGCTATAGATCTTTCTACAGAATGCCAGCAGGAAATGGAAAGCAAAAACTGTACCCACAGTTTAGAAGAAAATGAGCCAAGAGAAGAATTGCTTGATTTAATAGAGATAGACGTATTAAGATCAATGAAAGAAATAGACTGCAGAAGGTCAATAAAACCCAAGAAGTCAGAAGTTTGATAAAACAAATGAACACCGTAATTAGGACTGTCCATAGAGAGCCATGCAACAGAAGTAAACAGGATAATATTACTGTGCAGCTAAATTAATAACTGATAAATTTCTACCACAAGAACACAGGGTAGTGAGGGGAAAGGAAGGGGAGAAATTGAATACCATCATGGAAGTATCAAATAGAGAGCACTATAAAGCAATTAAGACAAGAAGTGTCACTGTTGGAAAAATATAGAAGAGGGAACAGCTCAACAAAAATACTTAAAGATTGATGTGAGAAAAGTAATGCACAGTATTAGAACAGATCAGGATCTATCATGTCACTATCGCACATAAACTTAAAATTTCAGCATAAGCGGAAAAACTTAGAAATGCAGATAAACATAAAAGAAAAGTACAAAATAAGCAATTTAGTGAAGACAAAAAAGTTTTATAGAGAATTGGGAAACGAGGTAAAAGGAATTGAAATAACGCCAAAAAATAAAAAAAAATAGATGCATTTTGGAGAAGTATCTATGAAGATCCTGTGGAACATAGCAAAGATGTTAAATGGATAAAAGTAGTAAAAGAAAATAAGAAGTTTAAAGGTACAGGATGTTAAATGGGATGAAGTAACAGCCATAGAGATTGAAACAAAGTTAAGAAAAGCTTCTAATTGGAAATCCCCAGGCCCAGATGCAATACCTAACTTTTGTTTAAAAGTATTAACATCTTTGCATGAAGATTTAGCAGCGAGTAAGACCTATTTATATGCACACTCCAGACACCATCCTAGCTAATAGGTAAAACAATGCTCCTACTTAAGAGTGAACCTGCAAGCTACCCTAAAAACTATAAACGGGAATTGATGCTGACAGAGTTTATACTCAATTAGAAGAAAACTCAATTATGGCAGTAGAACAAAAGGGCAATAAAAGAAAGTCATATGGGAGAAAGGATCATTTATTGTTAAATGGTGATAGCGGAGAACTGTAAATAGGGGAAAAATCTAAGTATGGCATGGACTGACTACAAAAAAGCATTTGATAGTATCCCACATTTCATGGATAAGAGTGTGCTTGAAAATGGATGAGATACACTATACTAATCGACTACATTACAGTGACCATGAAACAGTGGCAGACCACTTTGCAATTAAGCCATGGTAAAGGACAAATTATTATCCCAGGGATAAAAATTCAAAGGGGAATGTTCCAGGGTGACTGTCACCGCTGCTATTCTGCCTTGCCCTTAACCCATTAAGTTGTCTGCTTAACAGCTTAGGCCATAGCTATAATTTGGCTCCTAGAAAAAGTGTAAAGACTTCTCATCTTCTCTTTGTCGATGATTTAAAACTGTATAGCTCATCAGATGAGGAACTGAAAGGACAACTGCAAGTTGTCAAGACTTTTTCATATGATATAAGGATGTCATTTGGTCTTGATAAATGTGCAAAAGCAACCTTTAAAGCAGGAAAACTGCAGCAACAGGAAAACATCAATTTGAGACAAAAATATGTTATAAAAGAACTTGAACAAGAGGGAGTAAATAAATGTTTGGGAATTGAAGGAGCAACAACAAAACATGAAAAATGTGAATAAAATTTGGTAAGGAATACTTTAGAAGACCTAAATTAATCCTGAAAGCAGTGGTGACATCTAGGAACACAATCTAATCTATAAACCAATTTGCTCTTCCTGTCCTAACTTACAGTTTTGGAGTGATTGGTTCCAAAATGTGTTTGATAGATTAGATAGGAAAACAAGAAGGATGCTTCATGCTCAGCAAATGATTCATAAAAATCAGTACATACCAAGATTATATGTTCCCCATTCTGAAGGAGGGATGGGCCTTCTTGAAATTGATTACATGTATAGATCTGCAGTCGTGAGACTCCACACACCTCTGCTGACCTCACAAGACCCAAACGTACTGAAAGTTTTGAAACATGAGAATAAATCTAAGATGACTTCTCTGCTTAATCTAGCAGAAGTATATCGGCTTCAAGCAGGAATGGAATTCAAACCAGAAGCAGATAAAAATTGGGCAGCAGCTAGATGTGCCAAAAAACAAAAAAAAGAATATAAGGTGAAGGACCAGACGAGAAGGCAGGAAATTTGGAAAATGCATAAATATAGTTGCAAGTATAGAAAACTTCTGGAAGAACCTCATGTTGATCAGGAACGTACGCAGGCATGGTTAAGGAGAGGCAAATTCAAACCAAGAGATGAAAGGTTAATATTGGTGGCCCAAGATAGTGGGCTACGTACATGCTGGTTTACAAAGTCCACTGAACATGTGGGAGAAACAGACAAATGTAGGTTTTGTAAAACCGAACTGGAAATAGTTGCACACCTCATATATCTGGTTGTAAAATACTAATGGTAGAAGGACTGTATACTGAAAAGCACTGGGGATTGTGCAAACCTTATGGTATTGAAGTGGCTGAAAAACGCTGGAAATATGAGCCACAAAGCATCATAGAAAATTATGTTGTGTACATCACATGAGATCACCCATTACCAACAGATCAAAAGATTGATGCTAGAAAATCGGATATAGTGGTCCATGAAAAGAAGACAAAAGTAGGATTGATCATTGAAATCGCCACATCCAATGACTTACAGTGTCTTGTGTACACAGAGAGACAAAGTTATAAAATATCAAGATCTGTAGGCAGAGTCGAGAGCAATGGGGAAGAAAGATACCCAGGCGGTTCCAATAGTAGTAGGAGTAACAGGTCTTATAAAAAGGAATCTACAATCGTATTTAGATATGTTACTAATGTATGTAATCCTTTATGAATTGCAGGAGGAGTCATTACTGGGCACATCACGGGTGCTGCGAAGAGCACTTTTGTCTGACATCAAAGATTGAAACAATACTAATTTCATGAACTTTAATTGTACTATGACTTAGGAATGGGGTCCATTCCTGTCATGGTATTAGAAACTCAAAAGATTTGGAGAAAATAAGAGTGAGGAAACGAGGTGAAGAGAAAGGGAGAGGAGAAAGCAGTACTAGACAAGTATAGTGCAGAGACTTATTTGGAAGGGGGATCAGTATATGGTGTCTATCTAAGATATGGTTTGCCAATAACTTTGAAGACACAATTTCTCAAGCAAGTGCAGAAGTCTGTAAAATAAATGGGTCACTGTTAATAGTACGTCAAATCATAGAAGGAGGAAAATGGAAAAAGGAAGTATTGAATAAATCACTGATATAATCAATTAGCTGTAAAAGCCAGAAATGGATATTAAGGAGAATTGAATAAAAATGAGATCTCAAGGTGAACTCTTCCCAAAAAAAAAAAAAAGTTAATTGAGCCCCTGAAGTGAAAGAAAATTGCTTTTGTCTACTAAACTAATTTCAAGAGCTGTAGACTACTTCATAGCAGTGTTCATGCTAGAGTAAGTGTGTATCAGATGTTTTTTTTTTTTCATCTGGCCCAAACGACACTGCTCCCCATATCCACTTCAGGAATTTATCCCTGAACACTGCCTCTTACTAATAGGATAGCATTTACAAATTAGGGAAATAAAAAGGAAGATAATCCAGGAAGTGTAGGGATCATCTTGCAGGCCTGACTACCCTATCAGTAAGGAATATAGAAGCATGTCATTGTTTCATGGATAGATTGAAGTCTGTTAAAAAAAAAAAAAAAAAAAGGCTCTGGGATGAACCAGACAGAAACAAACATCTGTCATTATGTTAAGTGCATAACTTTGTTTCTTAACTTTATTTTTTATTTGAACCATGCTAAGCACAAGTTGCAGTCCAGCAGTTCCAATACAGAGTGTTACCACCCCTAGAGTGTTACCACCCCTAAGCTTAGAAGTGCTAAGCGTTTGTCTTTCAAGTTGTGATGGGAGAGGAGGAGATGACAGGGATGGTCTGAAAGTGAAGTGGGAGTTGAGGGATAATAGAGGTCATGGGAGCTGAATCGGGCACCTGAATTTGGAAAAGAAATATGTGGCTTGGTCAGACTGGGGACACTGTGCACTTTCATCAAGGTGCTGGACTTCATCAGATCAAGTGGCATAGTGGATGGACCGTCATCTGGATTTCAAAAAATTGTGTAGGTTTGTGTAGAGAACAAAATCTTGTGTACATTGCCAAACACATCAGTTGCCTGGTATGTGACCTAGTGCATATCTCTGGGAGGCAAGAATGATGAGGGAAAATCCTGAAGTTTATAGCCCCCCCCCCCCACACACCCTCCAGAGGGGCAAAAGGAACATGTTGCATATGCTTTTATAAAGACCAATATTAGGATTTGGATTGATGTCTCACAGAAGGACATATTACTGGAGAGAGAACTTAACATTTGGGTTCAAAGAAACATTTCAGGAAAGCAACTGAAAGCAGTATATTCTGAAGATGAAAGCATACCAGTAAAATGAGATGATCACAAAAAATGTGGCGGGGAAGGTGTTGAAATTTGGAGACTGGAGTACTTGTAGAAAATAGCTGTACCAGAAAGGAATAGAATGTACGTATTTATTCTAGTTGTGAAGTAGTGTTGGCAAGCTGGAGTGAGTTTTCAAGTACAGTATCCTGTAGTACTGTGTTTTTCCCTGGTGGCATGAGATGATGGAAGCAGTTTAACCAGAAACAACTGATTAAGCAAGGAGAAGGGGGTGCAGCTGAAAAGCCATCTCCAAGCAGTGATAACCCTGGACAGAGGGTGCCAGTAAAACCATTTTTCTGTTCCAAAAGATATGTGGCACAAGATTTTACTTGGTGAGTCAACAGAGAACTGGAATCAAACTGCATGCCAGTAGAGACTGAAAGCAAACTGCCCTAGGAGGACTAAAGCAGAAGTACACTTCTAAATAAGGTGCAAGAACTGCAAAGCATCAACCAAGGCTGTTTTGAGTAGTATTGCATTCACAGCTAGGAATTGTTTTGAGAGAATAGGTATGTAGTTGTATTTTTATTGGTATGGATTGGTATGGTTTGGGGAAAATGATTGGTGTGTCTAATGAAAATGTGAATATAACTAGCTGTTTAATGTAACTAAATATAAATCTGTTAATTAAATTAAACATGAATAACAAAAGCATCCATTTTTCTCCAGTTTTGAGGGTTTGTTATGTAAGGCATTGAGCTAAAAAAAACTTTGTTAGAAGTTACAAAGCACAAAAAATCTACTTAATTGTATAATGAAGTACACTTTATACAGTGTCTCCAGCTGTGATGAGAAGGTTTCAAAAAGTAGTTCTGAAATTGAATGTAAAAGGAGGTGAAGGAGCTATATACATTAATACTAAAATGAAGTACTGAGTAAACAGTTTTCACAAAGGAACTTAAATTGATTAAGATAAACCTTAAAATAGCTGTATACTGAACTGCAGGGGAGAGGTAATAGCCATTTGAGCAGCTATAAGAACAGAGCTGAATAATGTAAAAGATGGTCAAAAAAATAAAAGCTAAAGGGGTGCATGAAAAAAAATGCACTTGAAATGTACAGGATGTTTTCCTTGCTGCATCATCAGTATTACAGCAATTTTTAACTGTTAAAAAAACACAAAAAGAAAGACTATAATGCATGTTAATATGTATATGAAACGGAGAATGCTACCGGAGGAGTCTACCCGAGTAAGTACACTGCTGCTGTAGTGTGTGTGTGTGTGTGTGTGTGTGTGTGTGTGTGTGAGTGAGAAAATGCCCCCAGCAGGATACATCTGGTGGCTAGAGGTACTTGGGCTCAAACCCTGTACCTTGGGTACAGGTAAAAAGAACCTAAAGTCCCTAGCCACCATCACTTGTATATTTATGCCTCACATTTTTAGTTCTGTTCTTTCTGGTTTGCAGGAGTGGTAAAACAAACCTTTTATTCTAGCAATTTTCTAAGGTTATAAAATCAGTATTTGAAATGTGTCCCTATTTAGGGGCTGTATTCCCCCATTGTTGGCTTTGTTCTGTATTTTTGTGCTAAGAGGTTGAGAGCTATGGTGAGAAGTGAGAACTGAATTCACTAAATTATATGATAGCCATTTAAGTTTGTCTTCCTGTCTTTCAAGAAACTGCTGGTTTAGCTTAGTGGTATGTTGTTTTGACTGTAGTACACAGTATTCTGGGTTCAAGACTTGGCAGTGAGATGCATGGTGGTAACAACATTTTATGCAAGCAACTTTCCAAAATTAAACACGCAATGTTTAAAATGTGTCCATGGTTTTTGGCCTTTTGCCCCCCCAGTTGAAAATAAGCTATGCCTATGGCTTACAGTCTACTGTGTTTCTGTATTTATATATTGTGTGTAGAAGTAGACTGTTATGGAAATGTTCTGAATAGGGCAGTTTTGTCATTATTGGTGCATGCATTTTGCTTCATTGCCTACTGGAAAAATGTTTAAACAATAAATTTAAAATGCGCTCTAACTTAAGTCTAACAAGTGTGTTGTATTATACAAGGAATATAATTTAATACAATCAGGAAGGTGAATCAAGGAATGCATACATGTATGCATGGCTCTAAAAATGTGTTTGAAAACAGCCCAGAGGAAAGTGTGAAAAGCTCAAAATCATAGGCAAATTTTAAGCTTTACTCTTGTTACCAAAGCAATGGATGAAGGTAAAACAGTTCACACCACATTAGATTGACCTGGCCAAGCCTTTTGACACAAACCCCTACTCAGGTGTAGTACAAAAGATGAATAATGTAGGAGCAAACACTTACATCACCAGCTGCATTGCCAACTTGGCTCACAGGATGCAGGAGATCAAAACAGGGGAAGAGACCAGTCACCAATGGAGTCCCTCAGGGTTTGGTGCAGAGGCTTTTTCTGTTTGGCATATACATCTCAAAAGTAAAAGGAAATGCCAAAGAGCTTTGGCCAGCTAAGTTTGAGATGACTGCAAGCTAGGAGAAGTTATTGAATCCCCAAATGACTTAACCATCATGCAAGAAGGTTTGTCCCAAATAATAACTGGTGTCAAAATCATGACAATGCCCTCTGAGAACTGATCCAATTGTTTGGCATTTGGGAACTTGTGTGTACAGTGACCTAACTTTTGACCAACATGTGCCCAGAGTCATAAGAAAGCCTTTCTATATTGCACAGCTTATAAACAAATTGATTGTGACTAGATATAGAGATGATGATGTCCCCTTTACAAAGCTCTCATTATGTCACTCTTTTTGTATAATGCCCACTTTAGCATGTATCTGTGCAGCCCATGCAACAATTGGAATACCTTCAGAGATACCTTACTAAAAAGATACAAGTCCTAAGCAATAGGTCTTGCATGGACCACCTCAAAGATTTATTACTATACTCAGTATCCTACAGAGTGCTTAGAGGTGACATGTCTTGGCATACAAAGCATTCTCCGACATAATACAGGTGGACCTACTGAACATTAGCAAGTCAAATTGCATCAGAAATACTCAGTCCAGATATCTAAACTGAATGTTGTGGAGAGATGGATATATATCACAGAGTCTACCAATGTTCCGGAACAGACTATCCATAAAAATAAAGCAAAGCTCATCCATCCATATTCAAATGCAACTTGGATCTAAGGATGGGTAATAGGAAAATGTACTCCAGGATTTTCCCTCAAGCCACTGATGGATAGAGGCAGTTCCTAAATGCTGCATCCGTTACTTGGCCCCCTCAAATTATCTGTGGTATGATCACAGTTGTTCTCACTAGGGCTAATATACAATTATCAGCCATGGGGATAGCCAAGACCAATCAGAAAATGTTAATACAAGCATCAAAAGGGAATTGGCTAAGCTTAAAATGTCCTCCAAGTGAACCTATGTTGTGGTAGCAAATAGTTAGAAAAAAATTACCCTTTTTATTTCACTAAGTGCCCGTGTCACCCCTCCCCCCCCCCATCTTTAACAGCTTCCGGCGCCTATGCTTCTTCCAACCCAACTTCAACCTCTTTCAGTTTGTTCCCAGAATCTGAGATTACCATTCGTTTTTCTCCAAATCCTCTCTGCCAGCTCCCTTTGAGAAGTTTTAGCTTCTCTGAACTCATAGCCAACAGGAAGTTATCACCTTCCATCATTTTACTGTCTCCCTTATTCTTAGTTGATGCTGTATAGAACTATTAGCATATTCATGAAAATAATTTTCCTTGGGATAGTTCTGTAGTACCTTCCAAGGCTCCAAGTGATCTCCCCATTCAAGTGTCCTATCTATGTCCAACCACATAGCCTTCCATGTAGAAAGATAGGAATCAACTTGCATCAAATAAAGGAGGCAAAGTTGTGTCACTCAAATACTCCTTCAAATTTGGCATTCCCATCTCCCCCATGTTCAGTTGACATGGTTAATCTTCTCCACTTTTCTCTCACTCTTACTTTCCCACACAAATTCCTGTAACTCCTTGTCCAGCTTTTTCCAAACCTTATCTTTAAGCTGATAAAAATGTCTGGCCAAAATATGTAATTAAGGGTACTAAAAACATCTCTATAACCTGTATTTTGCTGTCTAGCTCCACCAATATAAAATCTGATGATGTTAGTCTTCACTTAGTCCTTGACAGTGGGTTTGGTTCCGAAACTCGGCCGTTATTCCAGACTGTGCCTTCCAAAAACTGTCAAACTCAGCTCTACCCATAATGCTCCTCACCAAATTACCTCCAATCTCGTTTGTTGCTTCAAAGTGCAAGAACCATTCTCTCCTTAGCTCTCGAGCGACAGCATTTTAAAGCTGTAAGTTTATATTTTCTTGCTCTCATTACTGTTTATTTTCTCTACCCATTTTAAACTTTTTATCTGCTCCTCCCTTTCTCGTTTGGTGTGCGTGCGAGTGTTTCTTTACCTTTTGATAGCCCTTGCATACCATTGTTGGTACTCTTTCCTTACCTCAACTGGTAATTCTTTCATAAAATTGTTGGTACTTTCTTGACTTCTTGTCCTTTTCACAAAAACAAAATAATAGTTATATAAGTAGTATTAGTAATTTCCATTTCCTGTGTGTGTATTTCTCTAATGGCGGACAAGCCTGTTAAAGGCACCTCTGGCTTTAGGAGGTGTCTCAGATGTGACAGGAAAATGCCCAGCTCTGATGGACAGCTTGTGTGTTTATTGTCTTAGAACTGTTCACTTGCAGGAAGACTGTGCCATATGCCATAGCTTCAGTCATAGGGCACTAGTTGACCACAAGAAAAAGCTCATCTTGAAAGGCCTTTTGAATTTGAAGACTCCTTATCAGGATCCAGGACAGAGGCTAACTCACATTCTTCCAGCAGAATGGAGAAGCCAAAGAAGAGAGAGCACTCTGTCCCAACTGCATCTCTAGAACCACCAGCTAAAGTTCCAAAATCTCCTGCGGTTCTGCAATCCAAACTACCCATCATACCCCCAAAATCCCCTCCCACAGTTCACCCAGTAAAGTAAGCCTACCCTTCAGAGTTCACTGCCAAACATGACTTATCTTGACAAACTACCAAACTGTTAACCTAAACCATAATCTCTTACTCAAACTAACTTCCCAGCTTAACTCACCCCTTACTTCTACTCTAATAACTAACATCATCACCCTCAAACCTCTATCCCTACTTACTCAAATAATACTTCTAATTACCTTAACTTGCCTAAACTGTGTCGCCCAACCTACTAATGCAAACCACCCCCCCATTTCACACCACTACCCCATCCTCTACAAAGTACACATCTACTGTTGCTCGTATATCTCCCAGTCTCTACCCCCTCAACACTAGCATGCTCTTTCCCTATAGACTCGTACCTAACTCTAAAAACACTGTTCCCAACTACACTAATGTCCACAAAACTCTCTACCTGTATACTACACCCCAAACAAACCAAATGCCTCATCCATCATTTTATGTCTATCCTTCCTCCAGGGAGATCTACCCCAACCCAGGCCCTCTACCACACTGAATCCACCCCCACCTACAAGCAAAAGGCAAACCCCTCCACTTCTCAGCTCTAAATGCTCAGAGCCTATGTACCTATGTAACAAAATTCCAAACCTTCATGCCTGGCTTCTACATAAGCAGCCCAATATTCTCTCCATCTCAGAAACCTGGCTTAAGCCCCACATACAAGATTCTGAAATAACTCCTCCCAACTACCGTGTGTTAAGGAACGACAGAACACAAAAAAAGCGGGTCGGGGAGTGTGGCACTCCTTTACTTGGCATCCCTCTTAGTCACCCCCCTATACCAAACCCTTTCCCAAACTGGGCAAGGCAGAAATACCAGCCCTACTCCACCTAAACAAACAAAAACTCATATTTGTTCTCTCCCTCTTTATTCCCCCCTGGAGACACTATCTCATCCCTTGAAGATATTCTCGCCTGGGTCTCTACCAACATTACTCACAAAACCATAATCCTGGGGGACATGAACATAAACTGGGCCACAATCCAATCTTCCACTAACTCACTCAATATTAACTTGTATAACTTTACACAACTAATCAATTATACTACCAGGCCTTCCAAGAACTCCCATTACTGGAAGTACAATAGACTGGAATCTAGTATCCCATCCTCACTATGTCTCTGATAGTGGTATCCTCCCAGACCCACTAGCTGACCACTTCCCCACTTTTGCCTGTCTCCCCTCTTCCATAAAACTAACTCACACCTATATTTCCACTCATCGCCTAAAGAACTTCAATTCTGAAACCTTCTCAAATGCACTAAAAAGCAAAAACTGGAACCCATTAAAAACGCTTCCCCTAGATAATGCTCTCTCCTACTTTAACTCTACATCCGCAAACCTGCTCAACTCCTTTGCCCCTCTAAAACAAACGTATAAAAAGTAACCCTGTACACTGCTTAACCAAAAACACCTTAGCTGTTATGCGACTTTGTGACAAAGCCTGGACACATTACCATAAAAATAAAACCACTATCGCCCTAAACAAATATAAAAGACTATGAAATAGTCAAAAAACTTATTACCTCAGACTGCGAAGTCTATTTCTCCACTCTCCAAACCAACCACACCACCAATCCCAATCTATTTTGAAAAGGAATCTCATCTCTCTCCAACCCAGAAAAAAAGAAAACCCTTGCCCCAACACAGATGCCTCTGACATGGACTAAGCCACCCAATTTAACTCTTTCTTCATAGAGTCCATTAGCAAGCTAACATCGTCCTTCACCAACATCTCTACGACCCCTCCTCAGCATGCACCCATCCCTTCCTCCCCTAGCATCCCTTGCCCCCAACCTCCATCTTTCTCCATCAGTCCCATCTCTATATCCACCATAAAAAAACTTCTTCTAAAATTAAAACCTGGTTCCAATACCCCCCTACTTAAATATACCAACTCCAAGACCTCACTACAGTGCCGAAAACGGCAAAGTACCAAAACGGCCAAGTGAATTCTTTCCCAGGGAAAGAATTTGCTTAACAGCCACTTCGATATTTTGCATTTTCAGCCTTTCAAGTTCGACCGAGATGCATTCTTCGGTCTTGTAATATAGACCCCCCCCCATTCCTTAATAAATCCACAGGCATCCCCCAAGGTTCCATTCTAGGCCCCCTATTATTCAACATATTCATAAAGGATTTCTTCCAAGCCATTCCAAACTCCAGTCTCATCCAATATGCCGATGATTCTACTGTAATCTGTTCCACCCCTTCCATCACAACTCGTAATAGTCTAACACAAGCCGCCTTCTCTTCCACCAAACAATGGATGCTAGACAACCATCTAGCCCTTAATGCAACCAAAACAAAACTTGTTATTCAATGCATCCTAAACCTCTTCCCTAGACAAACAATCCTTCATAATTACCTGCAGAAGTAATACCCCTGTAGAACTAGTCTCCAACACAAAATTTTACTAGGAATTGTGATCGACAATCAGCTAAAATTTGACAAGCATCTACAAGCAAATATCAAAAAAACCCCATAAAAAATTAAGTATGCTTTACCGCCACAGTCACTTTCTCTCCCACCACCAGGATTACATTGGCTAATACATACCTCATCCCATCCCTTTTATATGGTGCGTCTATCCTAACCAGCCTACAATCTTCCCTCAAAACAAAACTCTCATCTTGTTATAACAAAATATCCAAGTTTGCAGCAGGTCATAGAGTCTGTTCCCACCACTGTAATTCCATTCACCAACTAAGTTGGCTAGAATTACCAAACTTCCTCACATATACCCAACGCATCCAAGCACACAAACTCATTCATAACCCATCTCTCTGCACCTCCCTAGCAAATACATTTGAAATGCATAAGCCAGATAGACTCCTAAGATCCAATTCCCAAAACCTAATTAAATTGCATAAACCAACGCGTCCTGCTGGGAATCACTTGATGTCCCTTTCTCTTGCATGCCTTTGGGACTCTGTCCCTTCTCCCATCCACACCACCATCAGTCTCTCCTTGTTTAAAACCTCACTGCACTCGCACCTTACTTCGCAATAGAAATGCTCTTGCTCTTATCCAACCTAATTCTGACCACACTTTCTTCCTAACTTTACAAACTTATTTGTTGACTGTCACAACCCCCTTAAAGTTCTACATCCATTGGGATGTATTCGACCAACAACTAAAAAAAAATTACCTCATTGTAATTGCCTAAAAAAAAATTAATGAAAATCTTTTATTTTTTAGTTCTGTATTATGTAACCTTTATTTGAATTGTGTGATATATATTTGTACTATCCAAAAAATGTGTTTAACATTTAATTGAAATGTATATTATGGATTTGTACTTTTTCTGTACTATGTATTTGTATTTCTCTGGAGCTTTTCTCCCCGGGGCTCCATTGAAAACAAGCTCCTTGTAGCCCAATGGACTTTCCTGGAAAACAAACTGCAAATAAATAAATAAATAAAATAAGATAAATAAGTGTTCTCAGGACCATTAGATCAATCATCCCAATCTTTGGTGCCATCGGTGCTTGTTCCCTTACCGACCACAGCTCTGGACTCCTGCACGCCCAAAACCACAGGAACCAAAGGAATTCTGCCAACAACTAGATATTCTCCTTTGGTGGATCCCTTTGCAGACTGCTTCCAAAGTCCTTTCCTAAAGAGGCATCCATCCAGATCTCCCTCCATTGCTTCTAACCAATCCACCAGACGTTTAACCAAATCGGACATTATGAGGATGGTGGACCAGCTCCTGGCAGTGAGGGGATTGTCATCAACTACGATTCCTAGCAGCTTTGTTGCCAGAAACCTTGCCTACTTCCACCTCAGCTCTTCTTCCTCCATCTCCTTACGAGTCTTAGCAGCTGCTGGTGTTTACCACTCTGGTCTCAACTGTTTTGGTGCCGGTTATAGGTTCATAGGTAAGTACTAGGCTATCTACCTGAGGGCATCTGTAAGCCTAGCCAGAATTTGTTGGCTTTCACCAACCCCTTAGATAAGTTCCCTGTGCCTCTGTCCAGCAGAGCCATTAGTTCCCTGTGCCTCTGTCCAGCAGAGTCACTGCAGTGATCCTGGGGGTAAATTTTCTGTTTCCCATCCACTCGTCAAGGTTTCTCTTGAAGAGTGTTAGTGAGGGGCTCTGCCTAATGTAGATTGGAATCCTGTTCCAAAGCAAGGGGAGTCTCTGGAACAGGAATGTATCCCTCCAGCAAGTCCAGTTTATCGTTGTGGTGAGGTTTAGATCCCTAGAGCATATGGCTTTCGGGGATTTGTTTTTTTTTTTTTTTTTTTTTAGGTGGAACATGTCCATCAATTCTGGGTTGGACATGCCCTTGTATGTCAGGCAGAGATCACCTCTGAGTAAGCAGTATGCAACCGAGTACAGCTGGCTTCTTCTCTGGCACCAATTACCACCCTGAGTGCTTCGGGCTTATCGAACCCGGAGACCTCTCAGAGCCGTAGCTTCATTGCAGGTTCTGGGGAGATGGTTTCTTCTTCTGCTTTTTCAGCGCTGTCCATGCCCCTCGGTGCCTCAGGATATGCAAGTTCGGCCCCAGCTTTGGCCTCAGAGGAAGCTCCCTTGGTGCGTGGTGGGAACACTGTTCCAAAGGAATCTATTTTGGTTCCAGACTCCCATCTCTATACAGGGTACACTGCCTTCCAGGCCATGGAGAGGGCATTGTCCATTGGGGCAGTTAGTTGTTGCCAACCCCGTTGAACCAGACAGTTGGCCTTTCCCCTCAACTGGAGCTTCCTCCAGCGTCTTCCCTGGGACAGAAGGCACAAAAGCCTCAAGATCCAACCATTGTGGTTATGTCCTCTTCACAAACCTCTCTGGAGCATCCCATTGAAGAGGCTCCTGCAAAGAGAAAGTGCAAGAGGAAGCATTTGGACTCCTCTGAAGAGTCATTCACAGAAGATACTGATTTCGATGAAGGGGAAGGTTCCCCCAAGTGTTCCCATACTGTGTTCCCTTCATGGGCATCCTAGAGATTTGAAACAGAGGGGTGGCTGGACTTAATCCAGCCTTCCTCAGAGGAATCAGTATATCTTGAGGCTTTTTATGCCCAGCCCTCCACCTCTTGGATTTGTCCGCCCACTGGCGATCTCACAAAACTGATCGCTTAGCGGGCATGGAAGTTGCCTGATTCTATCGAGCCAATCCGTAAGAGACCAGACTGCATATTGTCGGCCTCTAAGGATCAACAGCACTCAACCAAGGGAATTTTAGTAGAGGCCATGGTGGCAGCAGCAGCCATGAAGAAGGAACTTGCCAACAAAAGTCCCTCTACCCATCTTCCTTATAAGGAATCATGGACTATGGATATATTTGGGAAGCGCATATACGCTTCATCGACCTTCGCCCTTAGGTCCTTGAATTACATGGCACATTTTACCAGGGTGCAGAGGGATCTGATTAAAGAACGGTCAGATACTCCACTGAAGGAGTTTGAGACAAAGTAACTTCTCAGCTCGCCACCCTTGAATAGATCTCCAACTCGTTCATGAGACTAATTGCGCATGCTGCTTGAAGGGACAAGGAGAGCTGCAGGTTCAGGCATAGCCATCAGGAGACATGCCTGGTTGTGCTTTTGTGAGTTCACGGAGCTGTTTAAGTCTTCTTTCGTCAACATTCAGTTTGACGGAACATCCCTGTTTGGTCCCAAAGCGAAAAAGACTCTAGCCGGATGTGAGAAAGATGGACCTTTCTGCCATAGGTGTACACTTTTCCAATCTTCAGCAGCCTTATTCCAGGAACCAGAGTAGTGGGAGGCTATGGTTCAAAAAGTCCAAAGGGCCTTTTTAAGACTCACATGGCAATGACTTCTCCTGGGGCAGAGGGAGAATTAGTAATGGAAGACGCCAAGGAACAAGCAGAGGTGGCTTGCAGAATCAGGGTTCCAGGGATTCTTTCTCTGGGATCTCCTGTCAGTGTTCCTGAAAGGAAGCCTGATTGCTGTCGGAGGGCAACTATCCCCGTTTGGTCCCAAAGCGAAAAAGACTCTATTCGGATGTGAGAAAGATGGAGAGACTTTCTGCCATAGGTGTACACTTTTCCACTCTTCAGCAGCCTTATTCCAGGAACCAGAGTAGTGGGAGGCTATGGTTCAAAAAGTCCAAAGGGCCTTTTCAAGACTCGCATGGCAATGACTTCTCCTGGGGCAGAGGGAGAATTAGTAATGGAAGACGCCAAGGAACAAGCAGAGGTGGCTTGCAGAATCAGGGTTCCAGGGATTCTTTCTCTGGGATCTCCTGTCAGTGTTCCTGAAAGGAAGCCTGATTGCTGTCCTCTGGAGGCAGTCGGAGGGCAACTATCCCTGCACCAACACGCCTGGCTAAGGAGAACAAAGGGCCTTTGTGTGCAGAGGATTATAAACAGAGGATACAATGTCCCCTTTTTAGCACTGCCAAAGGCTACAGCCAAAATTCTGGATGTTCCACCCAGTCATAGGGAAGCAGCAGTCTTAGAAATTAAAAAAACTGCTGGACAAGTGTTATCCAGTCTCACCAAACCAGATAGGATCCGGAATTTACTCAATGTTCTTTTTCGTGCCAAAGACAGGGGACTGGAGACCAATCTTTCCTCCAAACATCTTTATTAAATTTTCACATATGACAAAGGCAATCTTACATTTATATAAATGAAAAACATACAAAATGATACCACTTTAGTTGCAAACAGTTTACATCACGGATACCATTGAAACTGTAGTTGCAAATATTTTGCATCACATATAAGCCATCCAGTCATGGTCAGTTAAGCATTATATGACTCATTCAAATCCTGCCTCTTAAACCTCATTTCTGGTCTGCATATATTGTTCCCATAATTCCCATTTTTTTCCTATGTAATGTGCTCCTTCCCTTTTCTAAAGATCCCAATTTCAATTGTTTTATCCCTGTTACTATATTCACTACTACTAGAAAAGTTGATCTAAATTTTGATTTCCATATTCTAGTAATTGCTTTTTTGGCAGCCACCATAATGGGACTGAAGACAAATCTTGGATCTCAGCAGGCTGAAAAATCAGTTCTGCAGACCAAATTTCAGATGGTTATGGTTCATTCTGTTCTTCCATCTTTGGGAAAAGATATAGGTATTCAAGATGCATATTACCATATAAGGATGGACAAACAGTCCAGAAGATTTCTGCGCTTCCAGCTGGAAGCCAGTCACTTATCACTTCAGAGCACTGCCCTCTAGTGTCACCACAGCCTCCCAGGTGTTCACCAAATGCATGGCAGTGGTTGCAGCTGATCTCAGACTGCAAGGATTCTGTGTGTTTTCATATCTAGATGAGTGGCTCCTTACTGCTCCCACCAGGCATCTTCTCGAGGAGGCTCGAGACTACACTCTCTAACTCTGCTCCGGTTTAAGCATTACCGTAAACTGTGAAAAGTCTAAGTTGGAGCCATGTCAACAATTTGAGTTCATCGGATCAAGTCTAAACGCGATCACAGCTGTCGCATCCCAGCCCATAGAAAGACTGCAAAGGATAAAATCGCAAGTCAGCCAGATTGATTGCAACAGCAAAGTACCAGCAAGGGTCCTCCTTCAAGCCCTAGGGTCGATGGCAGCTTCTGTCACTCTAGTCCCATTAGCGAGATATCACATGCGAATCCTTCAGTAGCTTCTAGCATCTCAGTGTTCCATGTTAGATCATCCAATGTGTCTTTTGATCACAATTACCAACCAATACAAGCAAGACCTGCAGTGGTGGCTTCAGTACAAAGAAATCTTAATGGGCCACCCCTTTGTTCCCTCTAAACCCCAGACCATAGTGACCACGGATGCATCCTGGATGAGGTCGGGGAGGTCATACTGAGAAAGACCATCCAAGGCACTTGGTCTGGAGGCCAGTTTGCATGTCAGTGTTCTAGAGATGAGGGCAGTGCTGTTAGCATTCCACCCAACTCTTCCCTTTGGAAAGATTACAGTCCAAACAACATGGCAGTAGTCTGGTATATCAGACAAGGGAAAATCAGGTCCTATCCCCTTTGTCTGGAAGCCCTCAGAGTTTGGCAATGGGCAGCTTCATCTGACAGCTTTCTTATTGCAATGCACATTCCATGGAGCACCCATCAGTGGCAGAAAGGATTTTTCGTCAGTTGGGCCATCCTTGCTACGATCTGTTTGCATTCCCTCTGAACAACAAGTGCAGCAGCTACTTCGCCCTGATCCCCCCTCTGGGTGAGTCACCGAGAGATGCTGTTCTGCACGATCGGCCCCACCGGTCTACTCTCTGCATTTCCCCCAATTCCCCTTATATCCCAATTTCTAAAGAAAGCCATCAGATTGAAGAACAGGATAATCCTCATTGCCCTGTTCTAGCCTTGACAGATCTGTTTTCCCTTCCTTTGGCCTCACCTAATTCAGAAAGCTTCAAGTCTGGATCCGTCTGCAGACCTACTGTCTCAACTTAATGGATTGGATCACATGACTCTGCAGAACCTAAAGCTCACCGCATGGCTTCTCCAGTTCCCATGATTGCCAGGCAGTCCTCTCTTAGTTCACCAGCTCAAAGAATTGTTCTGGCTAGTCACAAACTCTCGACAAGAAAGTTGTATCTTAGCAAATGGCACAAATTTTCTAAGTGGATATCTAAGTCTAATACTGACCCATATTTGGCTCCAGTCAGTAAGGTTCTAGTGTTGTTGACATCAGTTTTTGAAGCAGGAGCCTCTGCGTCTACCATCCGAGTACACCCAGCTGCAATCTCCAATTTTCACTTGGGTTTGAATGTCTCTTCCTTAATGTTCCAAAGCTTTGCAAAGCCTTTTTGAAGGGATCTACAATGCTCAGACCTCCATATATGAAACCATCTGCAGCTTGGGATCTAAATTTAGTTCTCCAGCCTGTAGTTTATCCCCCTTTGAACCTTTGGACAAATGTGATCTAAAATTTCTGTCTTGGAAAACGTTTCTGGTGGCAATCTCCTCAGCCAGGAAAATTTCAGAGATTCAAGTTTTATCCTGCAAAGTTCCTTCTATATTTTTTCATAAAGACAGGGTTTCCTTGAGAACTAATGCTTCCTTTCTGCCCAAAGTAGTTTCTAGAACTAGTCTGAACCAGATTATTCATTCTCCAGTCTTTTTTCAAAAGTCTTCTATTAAAGGCGAATATTGCCTTAATTTATTGGATGTTCATAGAAAAACTTCATTTCTATTTGCACAGGACAAAAGAATTCAGAAAATCAGATCAGTTGTTTTTCCTTTTTCTTCAGTGGCAAAAGGAAAACCAGTTTCCAAAGTTACTCTGGCTAAGTGGCTAAAGGACTGTTTTACCTTTGTTTATAACAAGAGGGGATATACAGTAACAAATGTCTGTTAAGGAGCATTCCATCAGAGCAGTAACCGCATTTGCAGTTTTTCATTCCTGGGTTTCCTTAGATAATATTTGCACAAGGGCTTCTCCACATACCTTTATTACTCATTACAAATTGGATCTGGTCTCTAGGGGAAGGGATGTTTTTGGTTCAATTGTCCTCAGGAATAGTCTTCTGTGAGACCAAGATTGACAACAGATAAAGAAGTTATGTCTTACCGTAACACTCCATCTGTGTTGTTGTTCACATATCCTTGACATAATCGCCTTCCTCCTCCCTGTCCCCTATTTTTATGGTGGATTGGATTTTCTTTGTGACATGGGTCCTCTTCAATGGATTCAGATAAGGTGTCTTTTACCTCTCTCTACATATGGTTGCTGTCTGACACTGTTTTATGCAAACTTATTCTGAGGTAATTTGGTGAGGAGCATTATGGGTAGAGCTGAACTTGAAAGTTTTTAGAAGGGCCGAGTCGGTTCTGAAGTTTGGAACTGAACCCACTGTCAAGGATATGTGAAAATCGGCAATGCAGATTGAACGTTATGGTAAGACATAACTTCTTTTTTCCATTTCCTTATTTGCTGTCTCCTGCCACATCACCACCACTGCTTTGTTTATCACCTCTTTCAACCACACTCCTAAATATTTCATCCTGTTGTGCCCCCAAAGAAAAGAGTAAGTTTTGAACCAATTCAAATGCGATAGTGTAATTTATCACTAGAGCTTTGATGTGAAGTTGTTCAATCTCGCCGTTCATTCTTTACTGATGGGTTCGGAGCCGATCCCTCTGCTCCAATACGGCCAATTGCAAAGCTCAAGGTCTTCAAATAGCTCGAGCCCAAGTCCCTATCCCATGATATACCTGGAATTACCTCAGATCTAGTTTGCCACTGCAACGGATCGTAGGTTCTGCTTTACCTCGGGCCAGTAAAACTGAATTTTCATTATTCAAAGTTTTTGCTAGATAGCTTTAGGTATTTTAGTAGAGTTTTAGGAAGCTCTTATAGCTTTTGGTGTGTGTTTACCCACTAATAACCCTTCCCATTGTGTGCTTTAAAAAATTTTCTAGTTGGCCGTTTGGCCTACCTTCAAATCTTTATTGATAGTATTGTGTTTTATTAGTGACCTTTTGTCACAAGTTTTCCTATCTCTAGATAGTTATAGTTATTGCTGTGTGTGTTATCCTTAGAGCCTCTTAGGTAAGGCTTAGTAGTTTATTACTGTTGAAGTTTACTGTGAGCAGTATATTGTTATAAATGGCTTGTTGTATTTCTCAGCAGCTATCTACTTTTTTTTGCATAGCCTGCTTAGAATTCTTGTTCTGTGCTTAGACAGACTTTTTCTGTCAGTTTGCATTTATATTATATACTCGCGTGTGTGATTTAGCCTGCTTTATTTAGGCTTGTGTGAATATTACTGTTGAGTTTTTCTGTGGTGACAGTAATTTTTCCTGGATTATTATGGCTGACCAAGGCAAACACCCCAAGTCTGGGTTTAAGAAATGCCCATAGTGTGGCCAAAAGATGTCTGTAACAGACAGCCATGTAGATTGTGTATACTGTTTAGGAGCTCTGCATTTGCAAGACAGTTGTGCTATTTGTCATTCCTTCTCCTCAAGGGTCCTTCAGGAAAGGAAGAGAAAACTCATCGACAGAGGGTTGTTGAAGCCTTCGTTTCAAGAAGCTTTGAGTGACCCAGATGGATCCAACAAGTCCTCAAAGTCTTCTAAGACTTCTGACTCGAAGAAATCTAAAAAGTCCTTGACTTTGGCTCCACTGCCATCGGAGCCGACAGTCTTTTCCTTTCTGAGTCAGTCCCCAGTAGTGCTTCAGTCAGTACCACCTTCGGTACGCTCCTCTCAATCCTCTATCAGCCTGTCAGATTTGGATGTGGATCGTGTGGTGCAGAAGCTGTTATTGGCACCGGCCTGGGCAAAAATGTTATCGGCTTTGACCCAAATGGCTTCGGAGCCAAAGACCCTTGCACCAGCTCAAACTATTCCTCCTCTGAGCCATGCTGGTCTTTTGAAACCAGAGGAATCTGACCTGATGTTAGTGGAACCCTCGGAGCTGACCCCTGTTCCAGTGTCTTTGGCTCCATGCACTCTAACGTCCTCTGTGCCGATCGAGGACTCTAGGAGCCGGCACTCTCTGGTCGGGTCTGGGGAGGACAGTCAGACTAACTGGTCTGTTCCAACTCTGCCTCTCGGGGCGTTAGCTCAGATGTGCTCAGCTCCTACCTCAGGCTTGGAGCCCACTGTCCTGATGCCAGGGGTGTCGACGGTATCTTCGGTTCCGTCGGCTCCCTTGCATCAGAGCAGAGGTGCTTTCAATGCCACTAGGAGAGTCATGTCTTCTAAGACATCCTCGACCTCAGGTCTGCCTTCCTCCTCCCCTAAAGTGCCTATGTCTGCTTCTGCCTTACACATCCTGTCCAAGCGTACAGACCCAAAGCCTCAGAAAGCCCCATTGGGTGGTCCCTGCTCTTCGAGACCTCACCAGAAGCTCCCACTGATGAGGTTCCCAGGAAGAGATTGTGTAAGAGGAAACATCTAGACTCCCCACAGGAGTATCTAACATCAGATGTTGACTTAGATGAGTCAGAAGGGTCCCCACAGTCCCCCTCTGAGGATATCTCATTCACTGAGATACTTGAAATCCTTAGGCAGAGGAATGACTGGCAGTCCAAAAGCCCTACTGAGGATGAGTCAGTCCTACTGAAGACTTTCCCGTCTCAGCCCTCCACCTCTTGGGGTGTCACCGCCCTTCGATGAGCTGAATGCAGTTGGTCTCATGAAGGGCATTGGAGTCTCTGGATACCATGGAGCCTGTCCCTAGGAGGCCTAATAAATTAATTTCTGCCCCCCTTGACAAAACATTTTTAATAAAAGGTGTTCCAGTTGATTCCATGGTGGTGGCGGCAGCCACCAAAAAAAGAAATGTCTGAGACTTCATCTATTCATCCTCCTAACAGAGACTCCAGGATTATGGATAGATATGGGAAGCACATGTTTAGTTCAGCGACCTTTGCTCTCCATTCGCTCAACTATTTAACCCATTTTAATATGTTGCAAAGAGATCTCCTTAAGGAGCTAGGAGATACTCTTCAGGGTACAGTAACTGCAGCAGCTTCCGACAAAGTTGCCGCCCAGCTTGCTACCCTCAATTCTATAGTCAACTCATCCATGTGCCTCATCTCTTATGCGGCTGATGGAATGAGTAGGGCAGCGGGTACAGGAGTTGCTGTTAGGAGATATTCCTGGATGCGCTTGTGTTCCTTCATGGAGCCCTTCATGTCATCCTTCGTGAACACTCCTCTTGATGGGCTCATCCCTTTTCGGGTCTAAAGTGAAGGAAACCTAAGCCAGGTGTGAACAGGGTGGAAAGACACTGTCTGCTGTCGAATTCCATTTTTCCATACCTACCCGACCCTGCCCTAAAGGTCAAAGGGGAGGAAAAATGTGGATGTTCATCGTGTTTCACTGCTGCTGTCATTACACTTTGGTTATCCTGCCGTCAGACAGTCCCGCAGTCGGCCAAAGTTCCAAAGTCTTGGCCCGGCGTCGGTTGCTGTCACTTCTTCCCTGACGTCAGTGTGCCAGGGGTATATAAGATGCAGCCTACACCATTTTCTTCAGTCTTTCTTGCCGCGCGGTGCCCGAAGCAAAATCAGTTTGCAAGTGCCGGTCGGCCGACTCCTGAGATTTTCAATTCGAATTTCAGAACCGAAGTCTTCTAGAAAGCTAAGTACCCCGTTGGGGAAACTTTTTCTTGCCTCAGATCAATGTCAATAAAAGTTAATAATTGTATTTCTTGTGAGAAGCAAATACCTCATAAGGATTTTCATTCTTACTGTATTCCATGCCTAGGCCCAGACCACGACGTCACTAGTTGTCTGTTTTGTGCTAGATTTAACAAACGCACTATTAAACGTCGGTTTGATTTTGCTCGCCATTACTTTGGCCGAAGGTTTAATTATACCATGCTGTCGGAACAACCGATGACTGGAATACACAAAAAATGCAAAGACAAGGATAAGGACAGTCATCCGAGGCCCAAAACTGACAAAGCCTCTTCTAGGCCAGTCGCCGGTTCGCCCGTTCTCAGTGAGGCACTTTCGCAGCCCCTGACACCCGCGACCTCAGAACCACAGCTCCCACGTGGAGATGTCTAGGCCTCAGGATACTCAATCTGTTGGCCCTACAGAAACTAACCCTTCAGATGGGTCCGGAACCGCTGAGCAGGCATCGGCTTCTGAGAGTGTTTTCAGACCTTCACAGCTTACCATAACTACTGCCAAGTCTAAAGCTCCATTAAAGACAAAGAAGCAAGTACAGCATTCACCTGGACAGGCCTCCATACCTAAAAAACAAATGCTTACAATGGCCGAAGACTTAATTACTCTGATCAGGGGTCCCCCCCCCCCGATAAAAGGCCTAGGCAGGATACAGACTATGATTCCTCGACCAGGTTTCCATCTCTTCTGATTCCTCTTCGGACCATGGATACTCTTTACCCCCCTATGAAGACTCAGATGCTAAAGAATCTATTCCTTCAGCCTCTCCTCCTGAGGATTATTCTTTTGGGGAAACATTACATACCATGAGGGAGCATTTCCATTGGGAGGGCCAGGATTATTCAGAATCCAAGAAAAGGCTCAGAGATTTTCTCTTTATTACCTCAGCACAGACCCCTGGCTATTCTGCCAGTGTTAGATATTGTGGATGATGTGTTCTCTGAATCCAGTTTAAATCCTGATTCTTTGCCCCCTGCACCAGTCAAGCCAGACAGGTATTAGAGTCCCTGACTCTCACAAATTTCTTTATAAAACCCTGCTGCTGATACAGAAATTATTTCCCAGGGCCCCAAAGGGGTAAAGGCTTCCACGGCTAAAAATCCAGTTCCCTCTGAGAGGGATTCTAGAGCATTAGACAGATGGATGAAGAAAAAGTATACACTTCTGCAACTTTAGCAGTGAGAACTTTAAATTGCCCATTCCACATGCTTAAATACCAACAATATTTAATGTCTCTGCTTAAACAGAAAATGAGTACAGTTTCAGAACATCCTGACTATAAGGAAATGCAGGAATTATTGCATGCAACTGAACAAGTGGGAAAACATACTTTGCAATGTGGTTTTGATTCATTAGAGGCTTCCTGTAGAGCAGCAGTTACAGGATCTGTGATTCGAAGGCGTACTTGGTTAAAAGAACAAGCTTTACCTGATCATGTCAAGGCTAAATTATTGGATGCTGCTTTACAGCAAGATTTTCTATTTGGTGTTAAGGCAGAAGAGGTATTAAAGAAAATGGAGGATAAGGCAAAATCTATGCAAACAGTAAAGGATTTCTTACAGGTACAGCCACCTCGATTTAGTAGAAATTGGCCTTCTCCTTTCCAGTGTCAGACAGACCACAAAGAGGCAGATACAGATGCCCAAGAGGCAGATCTCAGCCCCAAGGCTCTTACAGACTACGACAGTGGCGTGCACCACCCCAAAAAGAAGGTGAAGACAAGTCACAACTGTACAGGAAACAGTCCCAATGACTTCCCCTGTCAAATGCCAAACTCCTTCCTTTTGGCAGCTCCCTTAGGGGGGAAAACTAGCACTTTTTTCTCAAAGTTGGCATATAATCACCCAAGACAAATGGGTTCTGAACATTGTGTCTCAAGGTTACAGGTTCCACTTTCACACTCTACCAAGACTAAAAGGAATGCCAAACCTGCCACAAAATCAATGGGCAGAGGCACAAAAACAAATCACAGCCCTCGTGGACATGAGAGCTATCCAAAAAGTACCACAACAGGAACAGGGACAAGGATTTTACTCAAGACTTTTCTTGGTCCCAAGAAAGGACAAAGCCTGGAGACCCATACTAGACCTTTCCAATCTAAATGCTTACCTGGATGTTCCGAAATTCAAGATGTTGACACTACAGCAGCTTCTTCCCATGCTGGGCAAGAAGGCTTGGCTTGTTACATTGGACCTCAAAGAGGCATACCTGCATGTCCCTATCACACAAAACTGCAGAAGATACCTCAGATTCTTAGCTGGTTCAATGCATTACCAATTCTCTGCACTGCCCTTTGGCTTATCTGCTGTGCCCAGGGTCTTCACAAAGTGCCTGGCACGAGTAATTGCATATTACAGACAACAAGGAATTCAAATATATCCATACCTGGATGACTGCCTTATTCAAGCAGAGAGCAAGGACATTCTTCTAAAGCATCTGGTGTTTGTGAAAAGGTTGCTAATTTGCCTAGGGTACACAGTAAATGAAAATAAATCAAAACTAGTGCCCTCACAAGAGATGATATTCCTGGGTGCCAGCTTAAATACAACGGCCCAGATGGCTTATCTCATGCCAGACAAGCAAGGACAACTGACTCAGTACTTTCAGTTGTTGGCAACGAAAACCCAACTCCCTGCAAGAAAAATTCTGCAGTCCTTGGGATTCATGGCATCTTGCATACTTCTAATTCCATATGCCAGACTGCATATGAGGAAATTACAATGGTACCTAAAAAGTGTTTGGACTCAACACTGCCACAGTTTGGAAGCAGTGATACCTCTAATTCCCTGCCTGCAACACGATGTACACGATGGTGGGCACAGGCATGTCACCTCAACAAGGGAAAGCCTTTTACTCTACCCACAGCCAAGCAGACACTAACAACAGATGCTTTGGATTACACCTGGGGGAGCACACATGGCAGGAAAATGTATTCAGGGCAAGTGGACTGCAGACCAAATGCATCTTCACATCAATCAAAAGGAGATGTTGGCTGTACAAAATGCCCTAACAGCTTTCAAGGACTTTCTGCATCCAGGACAACTTTTACTAAAGACAGACGACACCACAATTATGTGGTACATAAACAAGCAAGGGGGGGCACTCATTCTTATCCCCTATGCAGACAAGCCATGACCTTGTGGAACACAGCTCTAACCTATCAGGTTCATCTGCAAGCACAACTCCTGCCAGGAGAGAAAAATACGCAGGCAGATGACTTAAGCAGAAACATCATGGGTCCTCACGAATGGAAATTAAATCTACAAGTATTCAGCATAACACAGAAATGGGGGTGCCCAGACATAGATCTTTTTGCCACCCAAAAGAATTGCCAACTACAAAAATACTGCACAAGGACCTATCACACACAAGCATTTAAAGTGGATGCTCTCTCATTCAGCTGGAAAAGCCTAAAGGTTTATTCCTTCCCACCACTGCCTCTCCTTTCAAAAGTACTCCTAAAAGCCAGACAAGAGAAACTACAAATGATCCTGATTGCCCCAGACTGGCCACGCCAGCACTGGTACCCAATCTTAAAGAACCTAGCTCAAGGTCCACCATGGATTTTACCTCAAACTCTGCACCTTCTGACTCAACAAGACAATCAGATCCTGCACAGTCAGCTCAAAACTTTAAACCTGGCTGCATGGCAGATTCATTAGTCAGACAGACAACACCACTCTAAAGCTGTTACGGATGTCATTTTGGAGGCCAGGAGGCCTAGCACCAGGAAATCTTATTCAGAAAAGTGGAAGAGATTCTGTGCCTGGAACCAGGCTCAAAGCTTTGACCCTCTTGTCCCAAATATTCCTCAGATTCTACAATACTTGACTGAGATGCTGGACAAAGGACTATCCTTCTCATCCATTAAGATCCACGCTTCTGCCATCTCGGCTCATTACAACACAGATCCTCCTATTTTCTCTCATCCATTGCTAAAACAATACCTCAGAGGGGCTAAAAACATAAGACCACACTGGAGAGCACCAACACCAACTTGGAACCTCAACTTTCTCTTGGAAAAACTAACCTTACCTCCTTTTGAGCCAGCCAATTCAGCAGAACTAAAATATATATCATGGAAAACTGCTCTGCTTCTGGCAATAACCTCAGCAAGAAGAGTCTCAGAGTTACAGGCACTAATGGCAGTGGAGCCTTTTATCATTTTTCACCAGGACAGGGTTTCTTTAAGAACAAATCCTTCATTTATGCCTAAGGTGGTATCCAGTGTGGCTCTTAACCAAACTATTAATTTGCCAACTTTTTATCCAAATCCACAGAATAAAGGGGAAAGGCTTCTGCATTCTTTGGACATACACAGACAATTATTTTTCTATTTGGACAAAACAAAAGCTTTCAGAAAAACTGCGCAATTGTTTGTGGCATATGCTGCAGGATCACAGGGAAAGGCTATTTCAAAGCCGACCATTTCTAAGTGGATAGGACACTGTGTTCAGTTCTGCTACACACAGCATGGGAAACCTGTTCCTACTAACATTAGACCATATTCCACCAGGGCAATAGCCACTTCAACTGCCTACCTAAGAGGAGTACCTACCAAAGATATCTTGGAGACTGCAACTTTGGAGTTCAGTGCACACCTTTACCAAGCATTGTCACTTGCCTCTTTATTCTAGATCCAGAGCTGGCTTTGCCACTGCAGTGCTGCAGGGCCTCGTAGCCACCCCTAATCCTCTATAGAACCAGCCACACTGACTCAGCTTTGGGATTCAACCCAAGTGTAATGACTGCAGCAGTGAAACACGAACATAGTACGGTTTTGTACCTACCATAAATGTAGATGTTCAAGTGTCTTCACTGCTGCAGTCCAGGTTACCCACCCGCCATCCCTCTTTCTTAGCTGGGACTTATCTATACCTTTCAACCCTATACAACCTATGTGGTGTATTTGCTGGTAACTGAAGGTTCTGTTTTTACTTTTATTGTATGTTTTATTAGCAATATGTTTTGCCTACCTATTTGGGGGCACCTGACATCTGGGGCAAGAAAAACTGAAGAAAATGGTGTCTGCTGCATCTTATATACCCCTGGCGCACTAACGTCAGGGAAGAAGCGACAGCAACCGACGCCGGACCAAGACTTTGGAACTCTGGCCGACTGCGGGACCGCCTGACGGCAGGATAACCCAAGTGTAATGACTGCAGCAGTGAAGACACTCGAACATCTACATTTATGGTAGGTACAAAACTGTACTTTCCAAAAAGCCCAAGGAGCCTTTCAGGACATGCATGGTGAACCCCCCTCCAGAAGCAGAGGAGGGGGCAATAATGGGAGACGCCGCCCTCGCGCCAGAGGGGGTACGCAACTTCAGGGCGACAGAGATCACTTCTCTGGGAAGCCCTACCAGCTCTCCTGAGAGGAGGCCCAACTGTCCTGCTCTGGAGGCAGTCAGGGGTAGCTTATCTTTGTATCCAGACGCCTGGCTCAGAATAACAAAAGACAGCTGGGTACAAAGTATCATTTCAAGAGGATATTTCATCCCATTCGCCACACTCCCTCCACTCATAAGAAAAATCCCAGGCGTTCCACCCAGTTACAGGGAACAGGCAACAATAAAGGTCCAAACATTGGTAAGAAAGAGTCATCCAACCAGTCCCAGCAGACCAGACAGGATCCGGAACTTATTCAAGATTCTTTTTGGCTCCAAAGAAGACTGGGGACTGGAGACCCATATTGGACCTCAGCAGACTGAAACAATACGTAAAGAAAGAGAAGTTCCGGATGGTCATGCCTCAGTCTACACTTCCCTTCTTAGGGAAAGACAATTGGATGTGCTCGATAGATCTCAAGGATGCGTACTACTACATAAAAATGGCCAAACCATCCAGGGATCACCTGCGCTTCCAGCTGGGAGGCCAATCATTACAGTTTCTAACCCTGCCCTTTGCTCACACTACAACCCCCAGAGTGTTCAAATGCATGGCAGTGGTCACGGCTCACCTGAGGTGTCTAGGATTCCAGGTGTTTCTGTACCTAGACGATTGGCTCCTTACCGCCACCATGAAGCATCAACTCATTTAGGCCAAGGAGTCCACTCTGTCACTCTGCAGTTATCTGGGCATTACAGTCATCTCAGAAAAATCTGCCTTGTCGCCATCGCAGCATATCGTTTTTATTGGGGCAGAGTTGGACACCACCTCCACCACACTAAGGCTTCCAATAGAAAGTGTCTTTCTTCTTCATCAGCATGTCAGCATTCTGATATCAAAAGACAGAGCACCAGTATTAAACGTTCTGAAATTAAGCCTGATGGCAGCAGCAGTTCTAGCCATACCACTAGCTCGTATGCACATGCGGATACTACAATGGCTGCTGTTCAGTCAATGGTCTTACCAAGAGCTTCCTATGTCTCACACTATAATGATCACAAATTCCTGCAAAAAGGACCTTCAGTGGTGGTTGACCTCACTTCATGTCATGATAGGGACACCCATTTGTGCTACCCCCTCCAGTGGCCACAGTGACCACGGACGCTTCCCTGATAGGGTGGAGCATTTTCAGAGAAAGCCCAAGGCACATGGACCAATCAAGAGAGACATCTGCATATCAATGTCCTGGAGATGAGAGCAGTACTTCTGGCGTTGCAGTACTTTCAGGACTTTCTTCCTCTGGGTACAATAGCGATACAGACAGACATGTCGGTGGTCTGGTATTTGAACAAACAAGGAGGAACCAGGTCTTACCCCCTTTGTCTCGAGGCTCTCAGAGTATGGCAGTGGACTATTTCCACCCAGTGCTTTCTGTTGGCAATGCACATCCTGGGGAAATCCAACGTGAGAGCAGACAAACTCAGCAGGGCTATCTTGTTGCTACATGAGTGGTCCCTCAAGAAAGAAATGACATACAGGATATTCTGCAGGTGAGGCCAGCCTTGCTGCAACCTTTTTGCCAGTCACATGAACACAAAATACAGTAGCTACTTTGCCCTGATTCCCCCTCCAGGAGAGGCCCCAAGGGGTGCACTCGTACAGGATTGGCCTCTGGGTCTCCTCTATGCATTTCCACCAATCCCGTTGATACCCAAGGTTCTACAGAAAGCAAAAACCTTGGGAAGGACCATCATTCTAATAGCCCCTCATTAGCCTCATCAGATTTGGTTCCCCTTCCTTTGACTTCATCTTTTGGAGGATCCTTGGAGTCTGGACCCAGTTCCAGACCTTCTGACGCACTCGTCGGGGGATCTTCATCTTTCTCTGCAGTCCCTGAAGCTGACAGCTTGGCTACTCCAGTTCCCATCATAGCCAGGTTCCATAACCTCTCCAGTGAGACAAAACATATCCTTTTATCTTCTCATAAATCTTCTACTAGAAAGGTATATCTTAGCAAATGGAAAAATGTTTCTATATGGGCCTCTAAAAATAATATTGATCCTTACCAAGCTCCTATGGCCTCTGTCTTAGACTTCTTGACTATGATTTTTAACAAAGGAGCTGCAGCAGCAACAGTTCGTGTTCAATTGGGTGCTATTTCTAATTTTCATCTTGGATTTGAAGGGTTGAATATCATGTCTCACAAGTTATCCAAAGTTTTTCTCAAAGGGACTTTTCATATTAGACCACCTGTGAAATCTCCCTATTCTCCATGGAATCTAAATGTTATGCTTTCCCAGATAATTCTTCCACCATTTGAACCAGCTTCTTGTGATCTCATTTTTTTGTCATGGAAGACCATCTTTCTGGTAGCTATTACTTCTGCCCGCAGAGTGTCTGAGTTTCAGGCTTTATCCATCAGGCCTACATATTTGATATTCCATGCTGACAGTCTCTCACTTAGAACAAACCCCTCATTTTTGCCCAAAGTTTGCACTGAAACCAATCTCAACCAGATTAATGATTTGCCAGTCTTCTTCCCCAATCATTCTAACAATTTAGAGTGTATGCTGCACAAACTTTATGTTCACAGACAGCTCAGATTTTATTTGGATAGAACAAAAAATTTCAGAAAATCAGACCAGCTTTTTGTTTGATTCTCGGACTTCAGGAAGGGTAGACAAGTGGCTAAAACAACTGTCTAAATGGTTATCTGATTGTATCCCCTTTGCCTTTTCAGCTGCAATATGCCTTTGCAACATAAGGTTAAAGCTCACTCAACCAGAGCAGTTTCTACATCATCTGCATTTTCTGCCAGACTTCCCATTGATAACATTTGTGCAGCAGCCACTTGGTCAAAATCTCATATCTTTATCACTCATTACAAAGTTGACAGGGCCTCCTTTGGATCCATGGTACTGAGAAATATACTCCTGTGAGCCACCCGAGGCTGATGGTGCTTGGGACGCTATCCATCAGTAAAGAATGAATGGCGAGATTGAACAACTTCACATAAAGAAGTTATGTACTTACCATAACATTCCATATGAGTTGTTCATCTCACCTTCATTCTTGCTTCCCTCCCTCCACCTCCCTCCTGGGCTGATAGATGACTGAGATGCTGGATCCATCCTGGTTACTCAATCCTTCTATACCTTTCTCTTGGGAGTGAAAGAATGACATATGGTATTATTGTATGCAGCAAACAAGCTCTGAGGTAATTCCAGATGCATCATGAGATAGGGCCTTGGCCTCGAGTTATTTGAAGACCTTGAGGTTTGCAGTTGGACGTATCAGAGCCGAGGGATCAGCCCCGAACCCATCACTAAATAATGAAGGCGAGATGAACAACTCACATGGAATGTTATGGTAAGTGCATAACTTTTTATTTTTCCCTTGTTAATTTTATATCATGCTAGCTTATATCGATGTAGCATTTCAAAAATTATTTGTAAGTCTTGTTCAGGTAAAGTATTATCAGAAAATGTAGTTTGCCTGTTGCACAAGCCCATTGATACACCTGTATTTCTGAATTTTGAAGTTTCTTTGATGTATGGCTCTAAGTACAATGCAAAGAGAAGAGGGAAGAGGGGGATTTACTTGCCTGGTTCCCCTAGTAAGCTGGAAGGCTCTTGATATTGTACCTCCATATTTTATTTTGGCCTTGGCCCTGTTGCAGATCCTTAAAATCAAATCAGTCTAATCATGAGGAAAGTTAAAGTTCTCCAGGGCTTCCTTTAACAAAAAAAACAACTTACTCTGTCAAAGGCTTTTTCATCGTGATGATCATCAGTCTTTTATGGTGTAGCTCAGCATCACCCTGAAGCATTACATTTTTATTAATGTTGACAAATGATTGTTGTCCTTTTGTAAAACTACATTGATCTGGGTCTAGTAAGTTAGGCAGACCTAGCCAATCTGTTCGCCCCAGTTGTCATAAGCCCCTTGTAGTCATGGCTGAGAATTGAAGTAGGTATGTAAGACTCTGGATCTGTTGTATCATTTCCTTGGATAGAGTCATCATTGTGGTTACCTGTCATGTAATCTGGGTACCCCCTCCCCATTATCCCACTAAACAACTTTCACCATATTTTAATAATAGAGTCTTCCTTTATTTTCCAAGTCTCTAAAGGGGTGCCATCTTGTTCAGGCATCTTCCCTGTTTTTTGTATTGTCTTGGCTGTTTTGATCTTGTCTGATGTAATCTCCCTCCAAAGAAAGTTACTCACCTCCCTTATGAGTCAAGGAAGCCTTAATCTTCCTAAATACACTCTCCTTTCCTGTCCTTTTGTACAGTGTTTGTGTAGTAGTTTACCATCATCTCATCTGAGTCCTGTCATTGTTTTCTTAGTAGGATGTTTGTTTGACAGCCATTCTTTTTTATTATTATGTATTTATTTTTACCTTCTGTTATCT